>NC_069504.1:920367577-920495077 GCF_027579735.1 Bombina bombina
TATACTGTGTATTTACTGTAAATATTTCACATTCTAATGTTCTGCACATAGCAGAATATGTTCCAAGCATTTTTAGATATTATTATTATTATTATTATTATCAGGTATTTGTAGAGCGCCAACAGATTCCGCAGCGCTGTAAACATAGTCGGTGTACAGGATAGCTTTTGTAAGGGTGAAGTGGGTAGAGGGCCCTGCAGAGAGTTTCACTGTTGTAGTCGGCTCTTATGAAGCGATCTGTGAACAGCTGGGTCCATAGGCTTACACTCTAAGGGGTTCAAGGGGAAAGCAGTGGAGTTAGGAAAGGTTAGTGTTGGTTGTATGCATCCCTAAATAGTAGAGTTTTTAGGGAGTGCTTGAAGCTGTTAAAACTAGGGGAGAGTCTTATGGAGCGAGGCAGGGAATTCCACAAGATGGGGGCCAGTCTGGAGAAGTCCTGTAAACGGGAATGTGAGGAAGTAACAAGAGAGGAGGAGAGGAGGAGATCCTGAGCTGATCGAAGGGGACGGGAGGGAGAGTATCTAGAGACAAGTTCTGAGATGTAGGGGGGAGCAGTGCAGTTGAGAGCTTTATATGTCAGGGTGAGGATTTTATGTTTAATCCTAGAGGCAAGAGGAAGCCAGTGAAGGGATTGGCAGAGAGGTGCAGCAGATGAAGAGCGACGAGTAAGGAAGATGAGCCTGGCAGAGGTATTCATGATGAATTGTAAAAGTGCTATGCAGCAGCTAGGTAGACCAGAGAGGACGGAGTTGCAGTAGTCGAGGCGGGAGAGAATGAGAGAGTGGATTCAAATCTTGGTTGTATCTTGTGTAAGGAAATGTCTAATTTTAGCAATGTTTTTAAGGTGGAAGCGGCAGGCTTTAGCCAAGGACTGAATGTGAGGAGTGAAGGAAAGATCTGAGTCAAGTGTGACCCCAAGACATCGGGCCTGCGGGGTAGGGGTAATGATGGAATTATCAACAGTTATAGAAATTTTGGGGGTGGAGACATTGGAAGAAGGGGGAAAAATAAGGAGTTCAGTTTTGGAGAGATTTAGCTTAAGGTACTGAGAGGACATCCAAGATGAGATGTGAGAAAGACAGTTAGTGACACGGGTTAGTAAGGAAGGAGGTAGGTCTAGTGCAGAGAGGTAGATTTGGGTGTCATCGGCATAGAAATGGTATTGAAACCCATGGGACTTTATTAAGGAACCAAGTGAACACATGTAGATTGAAAAGAGAAGGGGACCAAGGACAGAGCCTTGAGGTACCCCAACAGAAAGTGGTAACGGGGCAGAGGATGCTCCGGAGAAGGCTACACTAAATGTACGGTTAGTCAGATAGGAAGAGAACCACGAGAGAGTTGTGTCACAGATGCCGAAGGATTGGAGGGTATGGAGCAGAAGAGGGTGGTCAACAGTGTCAAATGCTGCAGACAGGTCAAGGAGGATAAGCAGAGAGAAGTGGCCTTTGGATTTTGCTGTAAGTAGGTCATTGGTAACCTTGACAATTGCTGTCTCTGTAGAGTGATGGGAACGAAATCCAGATTGCAGTGGGTCAAGAAAAGAGTTTAGTGTAAGGAAATGTGATAGACGTGCATAAACTAGCTTTTCGAGGAGCTTTGAGGCAAGAGGGAGTAGGGAAATAGGGTGGTAATTGGAAGGGGAGGTTGGATCGAGGGAAGGTTTTTTGAGGATAGGTGTGACTAGAGCATGTTTTAGAGATGAGGGAAATATGCCAGTGCTGAGGGAGAGGTTGAAAATGTGTGTGAGTATGGGGGTGAGGGTAGAAGAGAGGGAGGGGAGTAGCTGTGAGGGGATGGGGTTGAGGGTACAGGTAGCGAGGTGGGAGGACAGTATAAGGGCAGAAACTTCATCCTCATTGACAGGGGCAAAAGAGCTGCATTTTTGGATATTTGGGTTTTGGGTGATCGTGAGCTTTTGAGGGGGTAGGAGATTGGAAGTATGTTGAGAGCTGATTTCACTTCTGATGGAGTCAATTTTGTTGTTGAAGTGGCTTGCAAAATCTTGAGCTGAGAGAGAGGTTGTGTTAGGAGGTGGGGGTGGGCGGAGAAGAGTGTTGAACATGGAGAACAGACGTTTAGGGTTAGAGGAAAGAGTAGAGATGAGATTAGAAAAATATTGTTGCTTATAAAGTTTAAGGGCAGAATAGTAGGAGTTCAGGATGAACTTGTAGTGAAGAAAGTCAGCTGAACTCTGAGATTTCCTCCAATGTCGCTCAGCAGTATGGGAGCATCTGCGTAGGTATCGTGTCAGAGGGGTATGCCAGGGCTGAGGATGAGAGTGTGGTTTCTGAGCTAAGGTTGGAGGGGCCAGAGTGTCAATGACCGATGTAAGGGTGGAATTATACTGGCAGATAGATTGGTCAGGGCAGGAAAAGGAGATGATGGATGAGAGGAGAGGTTTGAGAGAGCTAGCTGATGCAGATCTAGTGACTTAGTGCTTCTGTGAAGTTTGGTTTGAGGGGTAGAGGGAGGGGGAGTTGTAGGTAGGGAAGTGATGTTGCAAGTTAGGAGATGAGAATTAGATATTCCTATATATGTCTGTATATATCTATTCCTATATATAATCATTTATATATATGTATAAATATACATTGTACCAAAATACCATCAGATATATGTAGAAATATGTATTTATGAATAAATAGAACATATTCTGCTATGTGAAGAACACTGGAATGTGAAATATTCATATTTTCATGTTGGGTAGTGCACTTGAGAAAATGCAATCAGGTTTGCGTGCGAGTAGGGTGTTAGGTTTTTTCAACTTTTTTTGCTCCACTGACCTCTATGGGGGAAATATGTTAATGCATATTTGATATTCTAAGTTCAGCTTTTTGCATTAGCCACGTGTGAAAAGTTTACTTTCAACCTGTAAAATGAGCGCTACCTGACACATGCAAAAAGCTTACTTCTAGCGTAGTTAGCGTTGCGAGTGGGAGCATTAAATACTGCTCCACTTGTAATCTGGCCTTTAATATTTTGAAAAGAGTTAATTAAAACCAGTAGTGCTTTTTTCAGTTCTTCTATTTGTGGAAAGGCACAGTAATATAATTGTAGTGGTACATTATGACCTATACCTCTAGTTGGACTACATCTATAGTGTTCTATATTTCTAATACAATTTATTTGGTTACTAACAAAGTTTGAATGTTTTTTAAAGTGTATAACTAATAATCCCTGTACAGTAAAGTAATTTTTTTATGGATCAAGACGTATTTGCCAAATTACAAAATATCTGCGGACAAATATATTAAAAAGGGTTTAAAACTGTAATTTTGTTTTGCAGTCCTGGGACACAGCCATTAAAAAACAAATTGAATTTTGTTTATCTTACTTCTGTGAGGTCAATGAGAGAGGGGTTGAACAAACTACTGCACATTTCAACCAATCACTGCGCAGCATGAAGGAGTGTCAGGGTTCTGAATTCCACAAAATGTACTCCAGCCACACTGGGGGGAGTCAAAACAATAAAGTTAAATTACAGGAAAAACAAGTAAAATAAATGAGTTTCCCAATTCCAAGTAAGTTTTGGATGACAACAGCTGTGTTAATACAAATCACCTGCATTACTGACCTACTGTATATTTATGCTTTACCAAATGGCTTTTCAGTTTAAAAAGAAATGAGATGTAGTAGACTAAGCCAGATTAGGTGTACACATATTTATATTTATTAATACAAGAAACATTTCATTTGTACTAAAGGATTTTCTTGATTCGAACATTATATTAAACATTTTTATTTGTGAAGCACAACAAAAAGAAATAAACTACATGGAGTTAAATAATTCTATGCATTGTTATTTTAGGAAGTTGCAAGTGTTGGACAACCTTCCAAAAATTATATCATATATATATATATCATTTTATCATAAAGATGACATTAAGAACAACAGTTATACTTCCTCATTTATTTCTTTATTTTTCATTCCATTAATAAGTAAAAACTTTTTTTTCAGACTATTTTACAGGTCAATGAGAGAGGGGTTGAACAAACTACTGAACATTTCAACCAATCACTGCGCAGCATGAAGGAGTGTCAGGGTTCTGAATTCCACAAAATGTACTCCAGCCACACTGGGGGGAGTCAAAACAATAAAGTTAAATTACAGGAAAAACAAGCAAAATAAATTAATCAATTCCAAGTAAGTTTTGGATGACAACATAGCATTTGCAAATGCTGTGTTAATACAAATCACCTGCATTACTGACCTACTGTATATTTATGCTTTACCAAATGGCTTTTCAGTTTAAAAAGAAATGAGATGTAGTAGACTAAAACAGATTAGGTGTACACATATTTATATTTATTAATACAAGCAACATTTCATTTGTACTAAAGGATTTTCTTGATTCGAACATTATATTAAACATTTTTATTTGTGAAGCACAACAAAAAGAAATAAACTACATGGAGTTAAATAATTCTATGCATTGTTATTTTAGGAAGCTGCAAGTGTTGGACAACCTTCCAAAAATTATATCATATATATATATATATATATCATTTTATCATAAAGATAACATTAAGAACAACAGTTATACTTCCTCATTTATTTCTTTATTTTTCATTCCATTAATAAGTAAAAACTTTTTTTCAGACTATTTTACAGTTAATTGAAGCATTTATGTTATGCACTATTCAAATTCACCACTTTGTGGTACAATGCTCTTACTTGGTGTCATGTATGAGGTATGGTACACATTTGGAGGTAAATTATATGTTTATTTACCTGTTAATGCTGAATATTTATGACTATATATTTTCAGCTACCTAAAGTGAGGACTACTCAGTAAATCTTGTATATACATAGATTCCCTAATGATGAAATGCTAAAAATATGTTTCTGTAAAGTTGTGTAAACTTTTTTAGTGCTAAGACAGCTTCATATACCATATTATATCAGTGTGCATAAACATCTTTAGACTAGATCTCACTCAAGACACAAATATGGACAAATATAATTTTTTTAATGGTGGCTCTATTTTCATGCCTGTATGATAGCCCAATGACTTATTTATTGACAGTATGCTATTTTTTTACCACTAAATAATATTATCTCCCTAATGGCAATCACAATGAGCAGCTCAGTATGGAGCTTCTACCAGAAATTTGCTAACCACACTAATCAACCATAGATAACTCAACATTCTCTCACTACAATAACTAAATCGGCCCACCTAATGCTAGACTGGCTACCCTATACCTATCAACCCTGGATGTCTTCCATAAACAGCTGTGTGTGAAGCCCCTTACTCAACTCATAATTCCAAACTTCATCACTTAAGGGTCCTTTCAAGTGCCTAAGCAACCCTTCTTAAAGGAATATTGTACTGTAGTTTTCACTTTAATGTGGTCCTAGTGACTTGGTGTACCAGTTGCATAGTATTAAATGTATATATAATGTGTATATATACAATATATATATATATATATATATATATATATATATATATATATATATATATATATATATATATATATATATATATATATATATATATATATATATATTAGAGAGAACTAAATAAAACTTTCTGTCAGTGATATGTGTATTAATTTGTGTGAATGCTAATTTTGAAGAAGATGAACAACAACTAGTGGATCATGCAAGGGGTGGTATACAAATAGTTCCAATATTGCTTAGGGGGACCTGGTATATTACAGTGAATTGCAATAAGTTGATTGGAAGGTAGTAGGTTAATGTTAGTACGGATGTCCGTAAAATTGGTAGTTATTTTTCGGGGAAAGCCTATTCATTTATTTTGTATGTGGTCATAGGCTCCGTTACATCTATAGAACAGCTGATCCATCCACATGCATTCCATCTGGTATAATGGCGTTACACCAAGGTAAAGCATGCCAAAAGCAAAAGCTGGCTGTGAGGGCATATTGATAATTTTAAGATATGTCTTTTGGATGTCCCATTGAAAATAGTTTATAGTGGTTTGATTTCTTTCCACCAGGATTTTGATCACTAATAAACATTTACTATTTGTCATGCAAACTATTATGATTGAGACCAGCTATATAGGTTGTTTACTCCTCTTAATATATTTATTTTATAAAATGAGTTGGTACACCCTGGTATTGTGTAAAATGTGCCGATGTTCAATATTTAACATATTTCAGCCATAACTGACACTATGTAACATTTATGCACTACCTTCCTAGCAAAATGAAAGGTAAGGAAAAATCAGAAGGTTTTATACATTTTTAATATATTTTTCAGAATGCAAAAACATTGTATTAGCCTTTTAGCTGTAAGATTATGGTTTTAAAGAATTAATTGATGCTAAAAAAGCAATGTCAATACTTTTAGAAATACAGTTTAAAAATTGCCAAGTTTCTCTAATTATTACTAAAGCAAGTTTAAGTATAGAAAACTGAAATATTGAAATTTTAAATAATCTTATATATACATAATTGACTTCAATTAGTTATTATTCACGTAGTAAAACTTAGAAAAAGAAATCCCATGCTAACAATATCATCTTAAAAATATTGTTCAAATAATGCCTGTTTAAAATAATTTTGTTTTCATGAAGCATGAGTAGTTGTATTTTCTGTTATCTATATCATGCTTTGTTAATAGAATGTTTCTAACCATTTAAATGCTTCACATATTAATTTATTGGGTGAAAGCATAAAAAATACAATAATAGTTCAAAAACATGTGAAAATATCCCCCCTTCCTATATTTTGAAAACGTTCTGTTCATTACATAGAATACATTTTTTCAAAAGCTGAGTATTATATTATATATCCATTTGAAATTCAACAACAACAAAAATCATCATAATTTTAACATAAATAGAAGTTGGCAATTTTAAAGCTCAAGAAAGTGATTCATACAACATAGAGATGCTAGAGTATCGTGCAATAAAGGCATGAAGAGAAGCCATGAACACACAGACAGCCAATGCCATCCAAGTCTTGTTTGTCATACAGCGACAACTCAGATTCATCATGCAACACACCAAATTGTGCCTTTAAGATTACTGGCCATAGAGATCAATAATACAAACTGGTAACTTTAGCAGTCTTATAAAAAATTATAATTAGTTTTATGTTCTGAGAAAAATAAAGTTTTCTTGAAATATCTAACAAAATAAAAAGAGCAAATATGGTCCAAATACTAATTTTTCAAAATGGAAGCCTTTATTATAAATTTTAGTGGGCTAGGATTAAAAGTTTAGACTAAGATTGCCAAAGTTCTAGCCATCGATTGAAAAGATAGTATACTTGATCAAAATGACTAGGCTTCGTTTTAGCATCTAATGTAACAAGGAAATACATGAAAAAGCTGACACACTGCTATGAATTAATGCAAATGATTCCTGTACAGAATGTGGTGATTCTGATGCCAATACATAAGCCAGCAAGTCAGAAATGTAAAAATCCAATACCTGACTTATTATTTTGGCGAGGAGCGTAGTCCATAACATAGAGCTGACCTGTAAAAGAAACAATGTACAGTAGAAATTTCTCAAACTTAACACAGACAGGGACCGATACAGCCAAAATTCCTTCATGCACATATGGATGAAGAACCTATATAGAGTAAACCAACTTAATGTTGGATTTGTAAAACAATGTGCAGTCAGCAACATGTTTGACACCGTAGCTTAAAATTGTTACCCTCCAAAAAGCAGAATTTCTTATTCCACAAATGTGCTATGGAACCTCAATATTTACAGAATAGCCCCACACAAAGAAAAAAATAACCCTCTATAGGTAACAAAACCTATTTTGTGGTCAGTTGTAAACATGTATTCTTTGCAAATGTGGTTTTGGAGCATATCTGCACTGTGATACATGTATTATGTTATCTTTTGCTGTTTATTAATAGAGAAATACTATCATTGTGATATGTGTACTATAAAAGTTGCTAATATGGTTGCAAATGTATGGTGTATGAAATCCGTTATGGAAGATAGTTATTGGACTTAATAGGAAAAGCCCTATTGACAAGAGATAAATAGACAGACAGATAGATAGATAGATAGATAGATAGATAGATAGATAGATAGATAGATAGCCAATGTTACACTTAAAACAGTACTGGTATACAGTGATACAAAGGAGGTAGGAAATACTATTTTCAAAACAGACAAGATGTTTAACGTTTTTTTAATGTATCTCTGCCCATCCATAGACTGAGGTTATAAGCTATATCAGTAAAGGTGTTTAGGAGAAAATACTATACATTTTTTATTTTTGTAGTCTATATAGATCGTGAGTAAATTAGAAAATAATAGTTTAATCTCAATAGACAGAAGACCATTTTAATGGTTGTAGCTAACACTGGAGTTAAACTAAACTTTCTGAATTTTTGCTTGGTAAATTTTATAATATTTTTTATATTGTGCCCACAAAACATAAAAATTAATAGTTGACTTAAACATTGTCATATTTGTTTGTAAAGTTAAATATTAAAGTGATGGTACATCCAAGTGTTTAAAAAATTATGCTAAATTAACCCTAACTGCACATCACTAACCTCAATGGCTCGAGCCACCCATGGCACAGTGCTCTTCTACCAATGAGGTGAGGTTTGCACCTCTAAACCAATAGCCACGTGTGTCAGCTGACAGTGTTGTGTATGCTAGCAAGGCTATTGGTTTAGAGGTGCAATCGTCATCTCATTGGTAGAAGAGCTAGTGCCACTGAGTTTAGTGATGTGCAGCAGCACAGTCAGGGTAAGCTTAGCACCCTTTTTTTTTAAATAACTGATTACTTAAACTCCACTTTATTTTTAGTGATGGTAAATCTTGTTGTTAAACGCTCAGATTTACCATCACTTTAATATCATCCAAATCTAAAAGAAAAGAAAAAAAAATAACAACTTTAAAAACCCTAATGTGTTTCCATTAAAACAAAATAGTACTCAGTATGCTATTGTAGGGTCAATCTTCATGCTGCTTTTGTGGTATACCTAATATCATAAAATAAAACAGCATCATCTATCTATAAGTACATTCACATAAACTAATGCAATTAAATGCTTCTTCTGAAACATCACTGTGGGAACTTTAATGTTCAACATTTATTAAAGAGCTAAATGCAGAAAAATAAAAAACAAACATTTGAAAAAAACAAAACGCCTACAACTACCAATGAGATATGTAATGCTATTTGTTACAATAGAAAATATAGTTTACATGATAAATGACAAAATGGGGGAGATTTATTAAGCAGCGGATGCTGCTTTCTCCGCCCGGCTCACCGGAAACATAAGTTAAAGGGACATTGAACCCCAATTTTTTCTTTCTAATTTACTCCTATTATCAAAATTTCTTCATTCTCTTGGTATCTTTATTTGAAATGCAAGAATGTAAGTTTAGATGCCGGCCCATTTTTGGTGAACAACCTGGGTTGTTCTTGCTGATTGGTGGATAAATTCACCCACCAATAAAAAAGTGCTGTCCAGAGTCTGAACCAAAAAAATAAAAGCTTAGATGCCTTCTTTTTCAAATAAAGATAGCAAGAGAACGAAGAAAAATTGCTTAAAATTGCATGCTCTATCTGAATCATGAAAGAAAAAATTTGGGTTCAGTGTCCCTTTAAGAAGCAGCGGTCATAAGCGTCTACTTTTAGGTGGCGGACTGCAATTATCCTGATCCTTAACTTATTGTAAATTAAAAGGACAGTATGGTTAAAATAAAACTTTCATGATTCCGATAGATCACGCAATTTTTTGGTATCCTTCTTTGAAAAGTATACCTACGTAGGCTCCAGAGCAGAATTGCATTAATGAGAGCTAGCTGATGACTGTCGGCTGCACATATATTCCTCTTGTCATTGGTTTACTGATGAGCACAGCTAGCTCCCAGTATGGCATTGCTGCTACTTCAGCAAATGATTCCAAATTGAATTAGGCAAATTTGTTAACAGAAGTAAACTGTAAAGTTGTTTAAAAGTGTATTTTCTATCTGAAGCATGAAAGAAAAATGTTGGGTTTCATGTCTCTTTAAGAAAGAGACCGATAGATGCTCTGCTGAAGGGAACTAATAAATGCCCAGTTGTTCTGTTCTCTACCTGTCTGGTAGACTGTAATCCTGGCCTTATTCCTTCTGGTAAACACCTTCATATTGTGCCCATGATGACCATTTATTGACGCTATTTTCCTGCTATTGCACCTTCTGGACATTTGCCACTTTTGTGTCTATCCTGCTGGATTATGATCATGTACATTTTCCATTAGCCGTTACTTATTTTTTAAATATTTCTACCCTGTCTCTACCATTGTTACCTATTGGCCAAGCCCACTATTGAATCTGCTATACATTACTTGACCCTGCTTTGCCTTTGAGCTCTGCTGAACAGCTCATGCTACTAAGCCATTCTGTATGTTACTTGTCCTTAAAGGCTGCTGACCTTTATCTGATCATTGCCTTCTGTGGCATTCCATTAACCCTTACCAGTTTTCCTGTGCATTGTTCTCTGGCTACCTGTGAGGCTTGACAGCAGTCAGTCTCCACCCACAGATAACTATTTTTGCTTTTCTTTTATCCTTGTCCAGTTTCCTGATTACTTCTATTTAAAGCATATATAGCAACTTGAGATTTTAATTATTTTCAAGCCCCTTTGCAAATAACCTACAAATACCCAAAACTTTACACTTACCATATATCAGTATTAAAATTGCATTAGAAGTGCATCTGGTTGAATAGTTAACCCATCTGTGTTATGTCAACAATAATTCTGGAGCCTATATTTTCCAATGGTTTTTACTGTTTTTTGTAGACCATCAATGAAGCAAAAATAAACAGCAATAAAAAGCATCTGATCAATTAGCCTAAAAACAAAAATATATAATACATTTCTTTCTTTCCGGGCATGGACAGTCCACGACTTCATTCCAATTACTAGTGGGATATTCAACTCAGCAGGAGGAGGCAAAGAGCTGTTAAGTGTAACTTCCCTTACCCATAATCCCCAGTCATTCAGCCGAAGGAAAATGGAAAAAGAAGAAACACAAAGGTATAGAGGTGCCTGAGGTTTACTCAAAAAAAAACTGCCAGATTATATTAAAAAGAGGGCGGGGTCATGGACTCTCCATACCCAGAAATAAATAAATGTATCAGGTAAGCATACATTTTGTTTTCTTTCCTATGGCATGGAGAGTCCACAACTTCATTCCAATTACTAGTGGGAACCAATACCCAAGCTAGAGGACACAGAATGAAAAAGGAGGGAGAACGAGGCAGGAGGACCTAAACAGAAGGCACCACTGCTTAAAGAACCTTTCTCCCAAAAGAGGCCTCAGCCAAGGCAAAAATATAAAATTTGTAGAATTTGGAAAAAGTATGCAAAGAGGACCATGTTGCCGCCTTGCAAATCTGTTCCACAGAAGCTTAATTTTTGAAAGCCCAGAATGAGAAGACAGAGCTAGTGGAATGAGTCATAATTTTCTTAGGAGGCTGCTGTCCAGCTGTCTCATAAGCTAAACAAATATTAGTTCTTAACGAGAGGGAAAAGGTAGTAGAAGTGACCTTCTGACCTTTACACTTGCCAGAGAAAACCACAAAGAGGGCAGAACATTGCCGAAAATCTTTAGTTGCTTGGAGGTAAAATTTTAGAGCACGCACAACATCCAGGTTATGCAGCAAACGTTCTTTCTGAGAAGAAGGATTAGGACAAAAAGAAGGAACAACAATTTCTTGATTAATGTTTCGATCCGACACAACCTTAGGGAAAAAACCCAACTTAGTATGAAGGACCGCCTTATCTGCATGAAAAATAAAGATACGGGGAATCACACTACAGAGCCGAAAGCTCAGACATTCTGTGAGCAGAAGAACTAGCAAGAAGAAACAAAACCTTCCAAGATAATAATTTAATATCAACATATGAACAAGGTTAAGGCTCCAAGGAGGAGCAACAGGTTTAAACGCAGGCATGATTCTGACCAGGACCTGAACAAAAGCTTGAACATCTGGCAAATCAGCCAGGCGTTTGTGCAAAAGAATAGACAGTGCAGATATCTGACCCTTCAGAGTACTGACTGACAACCCTTTCTCCAGACTATCCTGAAGAAAGAATAAAATACGGGGAATCCTCACCCGGCTCCAGGAGAAACCATTAGATTTTCACCAATAAGGTATTTACGCCATACCTTATGGTAAATCCTGCAAGTAAAAAGTTTACAAGCCTGAAGCATGGTATCAATGACCGCCTCAGAAAAACCATGTCTAGACAAAGCTAGGCGTTCAATCTCCAAGCAGTCAGCTTCAGAGAATTCAGGTTTGGATGGAAGAATGGACCCTTAATTAGAAGGTCTTTCCTCAGAGATAACCTCCAAGGTGGAAGAGATGACATCCTCACCAGATCCGCGAACCAGATCCTGCGAGGCCATGCTGGAGCTATTAGAATTACAGATGCTCTCTCTTGTTTGATACGAGCAAGGAACCACTAGAGCGTCTATCAGAGCGGCCTGAGGATCTCTTGACCTTGAACCACACTTTGGAAGCTTTACATTTTGATGAGACCCCATCAGATCCAACTCCGGAACCCCCCACCTGAGTGTTATCCTTGAGAACACTTCCAAATGGAGAGCCCACTCCCCGGGGTGAAAAGTCTGTCTGCTTAGAAAATCCGCCTCCCAGTTGTCCACTCCTGGAATGTGGATGGCATATAGGAGACAATCGTGAGCTTCTGCCCACTGCAGAATACGAGTCACCTCCTTCATGGCCAAAGAACTCCAAGTTCCTCCCTGGTGGTTGATATAAGCCACTGAGGTGATGTTGTTCGACTGGAATCTGATAAACCAGACTAAAGATAATTGAGGCCAAGCTGTTAAGGCATTGAAGACTGCTCTCAACTCCAAGATGTTTATGGGAAGAGAAGACTCCTCCCGAGTCCACAGGGCCTGAACTTTTAGAGAGCCCCAAACTGCTCCCCAGTCTTATGGAGTCCGTAGTCACAATCACCCAGGAAGGTCTCAGGAAGAGTCCTGAATGGTCTCTGTTCCATTGAATGAGCATGCATAGTTGCAGATGAACCGAGCAAAAGGAATGATGTCCATGGAAGCAACTATCAGACCAATCACCTCCATGCATTGAGCCACTTATGGGCAAATAGCAGACTGGAGAGAAAGGCACAAAGCAGGAAGTTTGGATTTTCTGACATTCATCAGGAAAATATTCATGGACAGGGAATCTATGATTGTAGCTGGAACAAGGGAAATATTTTCCAGATTCACTTTCCATCTGTGGGAACATAGAAAAGATAACAACATCTCTGTATGAGATTTTGAGATTTTGCTAGTTGAAAAGTTGACACCTGAACCAAGATGTCATCTAGGTAAGGCGCCACTACAATTCCCTGGGATCTGACTACTGCCAAAAGGGCCCCCAGAACCTTTGTAAATATTCTGGGAGCAGTGGCAAAACCAAACGGAAGTGCAACAAACTTCAAATGCTTGTCTAGAAAGGCAAACCTTAGAAACTGGTGATGATCCCTGTGAATGGGAACATGTAGATACGTGTCCTTCAGGTCTATGATCATCATGAACTGACCTTCCTGAACCAATGGAAGAATGGAACGAATAGTTTCGATCTTGAAGGACGGAGTTTGTTGAGGCACTTTAGGTCTAGGATGGGGCCGAAAGTTCCCTCCTTTTTGGGAACCACAAATAGATTTGAATAGAATTCTTGACCCTGTTCCTTTACAGTAACTGGAACAATAACTCCCAGGGAGGATAGGTCCTCTACACAGCTTAAGAAGGCATCCCTCTTTACCTGGTTTGTGTATAGTCTTGACAAAAGAAATCTGCCCCTTGGAGGGCAAGACTTTTTTTTTTTTGTACTTTAGCTAATTTAATTTACTTTAGGTAATTGTATTTAATTTAGTTAATTTATTTAATTATAGTGTAGTGTTAGGTATTATTGTAACTTCGGTTAGTTTTTTTTTACAGGTACTTTTGTATTTATTTTAGCTAGGTAGTTATTAAATAGTTAATAACAATTTAATAACTATTCTACCTAGTTAAAATAAATACAAACTTGCCTGTAAAATAAAAATAAACCCTAAGATAGCTACAATGTAACTATTAGTTATATTGTAGCTATTTTAGGGATTATTTTACAGGTAAGTATTTAGTTTTAAATAGGAACTATTTAGGTAATGATATTAATATTAATTTAGATTTTTTGTAATTATATTTAAGTTAGGGGGTGTTAGGGTTAGACTTAGGTTGAGGGGTTATTAAATTTAGTATAGTGGTGACGACGTTGGGGGCGGCAGATTAGGGGTTAATAAGTGTAGGTAGGTGGCGGCAATGTTAGGGACAGCAGATTAGGGGTTAATAATATTTAACTAGTGTTTGCGAGGCGGGAGTGCGGGGGTTTAGGGGTTAATATGTTTATTATAGTGTCGGCGATGTTGGGTCGGCAGATTAGGGGTTAATAAGTGTAGGTAGGTTGTGGCTACATTTGGGGCGGCAGATTAGGGGTTAATAAATATAATTTAGGTATCAGCGATGTTGGGGGTAGCAGATTAGGGGTTCATGTATAATGTAGGCGGTGTCCAGAGTGGCAGATTAGGGGTAAAAAAATCGCTGCCACTAAATAAAATTATTAACCCCTATTCCGCCGCTCCCCGACATCGTCACCACTATAATAAACCTATTAACCCCTAAACCACCGCCCTCCCACATCACAAACAATATTTAAAGATTATTAACCCCTAATCTGCCGTCCGCCCACACCGCCACTATAATAAACCTATAAACCACTAAACCACAAGGCCCCCACAACGAAATATATTAAAATGAATTATTAACCCCTAAACCTCTGACCTCCCACATCACTAACTCTACATAAATATATTAACCCCTAACACTAACCCTAACGTAACCCTAACCCTATGTCTAACCCTAACAATAACGTAACCCTAAGCCTAACACCCCCTAACTTAAATATAAATAAAATAAAGCTAAATAAACCTTACAATTATTAACTAAGTAATTCCTATTTAAAATGAAATACAAACTTACCTGTAAAATTAAACCTAAGCTAGCTACAAAATAACTAATAGTTATATTGTAGCTATCTTAGGTTTTATTTTTATTTCACAGCTAAGTTTGTATTTATTTTAATTAGGTAGACTAGTTAGTAAATAGTTATTAACTATTTAATAACTACCTAGTTAAAATAAATACAAAGTTACCTGTAAAATGAAACCTAACCCGCCTTACATTAAAAACTAACATTACAATAAAATAAATTAAATTAAATTAGTAAAATACAATTTACTAAATTACAAAAAAATAAACACTAACTTACAAAAAATAAAAAATGAAATTATCAAAAATAAAAACGAATTACTCCTAATCTAATAGCCCTATCAAAATAAAAAAGCCCCCACAAAATAAAAAAAAATCCTAGTTTACACTAAACTGCCAATGGCCCTTAAAATGGCCTTTTGCGGGGCATTGCCCCAAAGAAATCAGTTCTTTTACCTGTAAAAAAAATACAAACACCCCCTAACAGTAAAACCCACCACCCAACCAACCAACCCCCCCAAATAAAAACCCATCTAAATAAACCTAAGCTAACCATTGCCCTGAAAAGGGCATTTGGATGGGCATTGCCTTTAAAAGGGCATTTAGCTCTTTTACATTGCTCAAACCCTAAGCTAAAAAAAAACCCCACCCATAAAAATCTTAAAAAACCTAACACTAACCCCCGATGATCCACTTACAGTTATTGAAGTCCGGACATCCATCCTGATCCAGACGGCGAAGTCCTCATCCAAGCGGAAAGAAGTCTTCATCCAGAAAGCCTCTTCGATCTTCATCAATCCGGTGAAGTCCTCATCCAAGCGAGAAGAAATCTTCATCCATGCGGTGCGGAGCGGGTCCATCTTCAAGACATCCGGCGCGGAGCATCCTCTTCTTACGGTTGTCACTGGAAAATGAAGGTTCCCTTTAAGTGACGTCATCTAAGATGGCGTCCCTTACATTCCTATTGGCTGAAAGATTTCTATCAGCCAATAGGAATTAAAGGGGAAAAAATCCTATTGGCTGTTGCAATCAGCCAATAGGATTGAGCTTTCATCCTATTGGCTGATCCAATCAGCCAATAGGATTGAGCTCTCATTCTATTGGCTGTTCCAACCAATTTTTTTTTAGCTTAGGGTTTGGGTAATATGAAAGAGCTAAATGCCCTTTTCAGGACAATGGTTAGCTTAGATTTATTTAGATAGGTTTTTATTTGGGGGGGTTGGTTGGTTGGGTAGTGGGTTTTACTGTTGGGGGGTGTTTGTATTTTTTTTAAAGGTAAAAGAGCTGATTTATTTGGGGCAATGCCCCGCAAAAGGCCCTTTTGAGGGCCATTGGAAGTTTAGTGTAGACTAGGGTTTTTTTATTTTGCGGGGGCTTTTTTATTTTGATAGGGCTATTAGATTAGGAGTAATTCGTTTTTATTTTTGATAATTTATTTTTTATTCTTTTTGTAATTTAGTGGGGGGTTTTGTAAGTTAGAAAATTGTATTTTTGTATAATTTAATTTATTTTATTGTAATGTTAGTTTTTAGTGTAAGGCAGGTTAGGTTTTATTTCACAGGTAACTTTGTATTTATTTTAACTAGGTAGTTATTAAATAGTTAATAACTATTTACTAACTAGTCTACCTAGTTAAAATAAATACAATATAATATTAGTTATATTAGTTATATTGTAGCTAGCTTAGGTTTTATTTTACAGGTAAGTAAGTATTTAGTTTTAAATATGAATTATTTAGGTAATAATTTAAGTAATAATTGTAAGGTTTATTTACAATTATTTAATTGTAAGGTTTATTTAGATTTATTTTAATTATATTTAAGTTAGGGGGTGTTAGGGTTAGGGTTAAATTTAGGCTTAGGGTTACGTTTGAGTTAGGGTTATGCTTAGGGTTAGGTTTAGGGGTTAATATATTTATTTAGTGTTAGTAATGTTGGAGGCCAGAGGTTTAGGGGATAATAACTTTGGTATAAAGGCGGCGACATTGGGGGCGGCAGATTAGGGGTTAATAACTGTAATGTAGGTGGCGGCCATGTTAAGGTAGGTGGCGGCGATGTTAAGGGTGGCAGATTAGGGGTTAATAAGTGTATTTATTTGGCAGCGATGTTAGGGGCAGCAGATTAGGGGTTAATAACTGTATAAGAGTGGCGGTGATATCGGGATCGGCAGATTAGGGGTTAATAGTTTTATTTAGGTGGCGGTGATGTTAAGGGTGGCAGATTAGGGGTTAATAACATTATGCAGGTGGCGGCGATGTCGGGGGCGTCAGATTAGCAGTGTTTGGACGTGGTTTTTATGTTTGGGTGTTAGGTTTAAGCATAACTTTTTCTTTCCCCATAGACATCAATGGGGCTGCGTTACGGAGCTTTTTTTTCTGAGATTGCAGGTGTTAGGCTTCTTTTTTGCTGGCTCTCCCCATTGATGTCTATGGGGAAATCGTGCACGAGCATGTCAAAGTAGCGCTTGTATTTCGGTGCAGTATGGAGCTCAACGCCACCATATCTCCCGCACAAGCCTGCTTTTTCAAAACCTGTAATAGCAGAGCTATAGGGATGTGAAATAGCGCTGCTTTTGTGGCGGTTATTAATTTCACTATAGCGCTGAAAACTTGTAATCTAGCTGATAGTTATTATTGAATTAATGTAACCCAATGTATTTTATTGTAATGTTAGTTTTTAGTGTAAGGCAGGTTAGGTTTTATTTCACAGGTAACTTTGTATTTATTTTAACTAGGTAGTTATTAAATAGTTAATAACTATTTACTAACTAGTCTACCTAGTTAAAATAAATACAATATAATATTAGTTATATTAGTTATATTGTAGCTAGCTTAGGTTTTATTTTACAGGTAAGTAAGTATTTAGTTTTAAATATGAATTATTTAGGTAATAATTTAAGTAATAATTGTAAGGTTTATTTACAATTATTTAATTGTAAGGTTTATTTAGATTTATTTTAATTATATTTAAGTTAGGGGGTGTTAGGGTTAGGGTTAAATTTAGGCTTAGGGTTACGTTTGAGTTAGGGTTATGCTTAGGGTTAGGTTTAGGGGTTAATATATTTATTTAGTGTTAGTAATGTTGGAGGCCAGAGGTTTAGGGGATAATAACTTTGGTATAAAGGCGGCGACATTGGGGGCGGCAGATTAGGGGTTAATAACTGTAATGTAGGTGGCGGCCATGTTAAGGTAGGTGGCGGCGATGTTAAGGGTGGCAGATTAGGGGTTAATAAGTGTATTTATTTGGCAGCGATGTTAGGGGCAGCAGATTAGGGGTTAATAACTGTATAAGAGTGGCGGTGATATCGGGATCGGCAGATTAGGGGTTAATAGTTTTATTTAGGTGGCGGTGATGTTAAGGGTGGCAGATTAGGGGTTAATAACATTATGCAGGTGGCGGCGATGTCGGGGGCGTCAGATTAGCAGTGTTTGGACGTGGTTTTTATGTTTGGGTGTTAGGTTTAAGCATAACTTTTTCTTTCCCCATAGACATCAATGGGGCTGCGTTACGGAGCTTTTTTTTCTGAGATTGCAGGTGTTAGGCTTCTTTTTTGCTGGCTCTCCCCATTGATGTCTATGGGGAAATCGTGCACGAGCATGTCAAAGTAGCGCTTGTATTTCGGTGCAGTATGGAGCTCAACGCCACCATATCTCCCGCACAAGCCTGCTTTTTCAAAACCTGTAATAGCAGAGCTATAGGGATGTGAAATAGCGCTGCTTTTGTGGCGGTTATTAATTTCACTATAGCGCTGAAAACTTGTAATCTAGCTGATAGTTATTATTGAATTAATGTAACCCAATGTATGCAGCCTTATAGTCTATTGAGATGCTAAATTAACTAAACAATTACATAATATTTAAAACTTACTTAAAGGGACACTGTACCCCAAAATTTTCTTTTGTAATTCAGAAAGAGCATGCAATTTTAAGCAACTTTCTAATTTACTCCTATTATCAATTTTTCTTCGTTCTCTTGCTATCATTAGTTGAAAAAGAAGGCATCTAAGCTTTTTTTTGGTTTCAGTACTCTGGACAGCACTTTTTTATTGGTGGATGAATTTATCCACCAATCAGCAAGGACAACCCAGGTTGTTCACCAAAAATGGGCCGGCATCTAAACTTACATTCTTGCATTTCAAATAAAGATACCAAGAGAAAGAAGAAAATTTGATAATAGGAGTAAATTAGAAAGTTGCTTAAAATTTCATGCTCAATCTGAATCACGAAAGAAAATTTTTGGGTACAGTGTCCCTTTAAAGGGACAGTCTATTCCAAAATGTTTATTGTTTAAAAAGATAGATAATCCCTTTATTCCCCATTCCCCAGTTTTGCACAGTGAACATGGTTATTTTAGTATACTTTTAACCTCTGTGATTACCTTGTATCTAAGCCTCTTCTGATAGCCCCCTGATCAAATGGCTATTTATTTATTCATTATCTATTGACTTGCATTTTAGCCAATTACTCATAAATAACTCCACGAAGCGTGAGCACAATGCTATCTATATGGCCCACATGAACTAGCAGTCTCTTGTTGTGAAAAGCGAAAAAAAAAAAAAAAGCATGTGATAAGAAGCTGTTTGTAGTGGTTTAGAAACAGGCAGAAATTTAGAGGATTACATTTTATAATGTTAGTTGTGCAAAGCTGGAGAATTGGTAGTAAAGGCGTTATCTATTTTTTTAAACATCTTTTAATAACCATTTTGGTGTTGACTGTCCCTTTAACCTTCATAGTTGCCCGTTCCATTAGTGGTATTGTGAACTCAGCCCCTGAGATTCATAAACTGACAGATTGATTACCATTTTATAGGAATAGCTATGAATTAATTTTCTATAATCCTAGTATTGTATGCTAAGTACTTTGAGTTATCTTTGGCAGAAAAACACCATACAAATAAAAAAATAATAATATTTAGTATTAATTAGGTCAAACAGAAGTGGCATGCAAGTACAATTTGAATAATACTATATTTTGCTTTACCAAAACCTATCCATTTACACCACAGGTTCAAATGTGTTATGTACGAATTTATGGGACAGACAGTATGTTTATTCTTAGAATAAGTGAGTTTGTAAACAATAAAAAAATATATATTTTTTATAGTTTGAAAACTGTTTTTATGAAACTTTTATTTTATCCTTAAAAGGACACTGAACCCAACTTTTTTCTTTCATGATTCAAATAGAGCACGCAATTTTCTAATTTACTCAGATTATCACATTTTCTTCATTCTCTTGCTATCTTTATTTGAAAAGCAAGAATGTAAGTTTACAAGCCAGTCCATTTTTGGTTTACAACCTGAGTTGTGCTTGCTGATTGGTGGCTAAATGCACCCACAATTAAACTGTCCAGCGTCCTGAACCAAAAATTGTCTGGCTCCTTAGCTTAGATGCCTTCTTTTTTTTTCAAATAAAGATAGCAAGTGAATGAAGAAAAATTATAGGAGTAAATTAGAAAGTTGCTTAAAATTGCATGCTTTATCTGAATCATGAAAGAAAAATGTGGGTTTAGTATCCCTTTAACACATTAAAATAACTGTATCTAACAATATATATTCTATAGGTGGTCATATTATTTAAAAACTTTCTATAGGTGGTCAAGTTATTTAAAAGCATATGCCAAACTTTAGAATATTTCTCTTTTGGTGAGCAGTTTTGAAATATGAGCTATTTGAGTAGTTAATTTGAGAACAAATGAAAAACAGTGTATGAAAGTTTTGACTGTAACAAAGTATCCCCATGTAACCCTGATATTGTACCAGTCACAATGCACAAAGCAATTTTCAGCATTATTACAGTGTTCTTGAACATAATGCTAATTCAAATGAGCATAATGCATCAGAGCTGACAAATAAGTATTCACAGTAACTGACTGGGCTTAAAAGCATGTGTTTTTAAATTAAATGACTGATACACAGATATTATTTATGGCGATAATGGACTTCCTTCCTGTTTCTACATTATTCAATTTAAAGGATAGATTTTCTCAGGACTTTTCTAGCAATTTCAAGAAACATGCTCATTCAAATATTAACCTAAATCTGTATATTTTTATCACAGAGATGTATAAAAGAGAAAATTAAAACCCATTACGTGGTGTGGAACAAAAGCAATGACTTTGTTACTATGGCAACCTGTAATAGGTTTTTACAGATGTGAGCAATGATGGTTTAAATTGAAGACAAATAACATTAATTGAGACAGCCTCATGGACATCACAAACAAGGAATTCTCATTTGCATGTTTATTAAAGTGCTCACTTATGTAAACTTGTATTAATATTGATTATCTTTGGCTGCTTTGTGGAATTAGAATTAGTATTAGAATTGGTAATATTAAAAAAAAAATAAAAAAAAATCTTTGTTTATATTGTATATATTAAATCTACAATGTACCAAAACATTGGAGTAAAAAATCAGTTATGCTGGAGAACCATATGTGACCATGCTTTGCATAAAAAGAACAATAATTATGGCTTCATTAACTTGTTTTGTATGCTCTTCTATGGAAAAAAGAGCAACAAATTTAAAGAATATTGGTCTTTCTGTCTGTTGGTCTATCTATCTATCTATCTATCTATCTATCTATCTATTGCTATGTTGCTGGTTACTTAAAAGTTCAGTTTTCATGAGAAGCTTCACAGCGCCATATTTATGACACAAGATAAAATAATGAAGCCTTTGGGGCCGAATTATCAAGCTCCGAATGTGTATGCGTATTCATCGATGTCTGTCGGACATGATCCGCTGAGCGGATCATGTTGGACAGACCGATGATAAATCCGCCCCATTAAGTCATTTGAGTGAACATGAAGGAACATTAAAGGGACATGATACCCAAATGCTGAAAATGATGCAGCATGTATGTAAAATGCCAACTAGAAAATGTAACATAAAAATATATTATCAAAAAATAAAGATATTTTACAATAAATTTTTCTTAGTAACCACATCCACTTGTAAAGGGAATTTAAGCATCCAATTAGGATGCTTGTCCTGGGACTCAAAAAGAGAGTGTGCATCTGACATGTGCAGGTACAGTAATTATATTTCCCTCCTCAGTTTAAAGACGTTTACTTTAAAATCTTGTGAGATTATTGTGAAATCCCATGAGATCACAGTAAAGCAAACTGTGAACTCAACACTAATTATGCTTATTGACTGTTATTTCACCATGCAAATGATTGCTATAGTAGCTATAGTATAATTGTTTAGAAAGCACTTATTCTGGTGAGATGAAGAGATTTTGAGGCAAAATGTGATATTTTCCAGTCCGCTTTTTATACATATAAGGCATCATTTTTTTTTAAGTATTTAGCATGGGTAACGTCTTATGTTCAAAATTAAATTCCTTTAAAAAGTTTAATTCAACATAAATGATTCAATACAAATAATACAATGTATCTTCATTATTTATTTTCTCTGTTTTTCTGTAAATTATCTCTGCAAAATGTGCTTTTTCTACATCTTTCAGCAATTGCTTATGTCAGCTCATGAACTATCATAAAGCAAAAGAGGCATTTATCATTGCACTAGCAGTTCTAGTGAACTGCTTGCGCAATGCCACCCCTGCAGATTCACTAGCAGGGGGTGTCAATCAGCCTGATCGTGTAGAATCGGGCGGATTGATGTCCGCAGCCTCAAGTTAGGGAGCAGTGGTCTATAGACCGCTGCTTCATAACTACTGTTTCCGGCGAGCCTGAAGGCTCGCGCGGAAACAGGGGCATCAATCTCCATTCGGAGCTTGATAATTCGGCTCCAAAGAGTGTTTTCAAGGAGTGTGCCTGATATATAAAATTACTTATATCTCTAGAAAGCTACTTGATGAAATAATTTGAAAAAAAGCACCCTTTAGTGAAACATGAAAGACACAGACATATATATATATATATATATTTTTTTTTTTTACACATCGTTAAATAAAAAATATAAAAAGGAGTTATCCAAAAATGAATTGCAATTTTGAAATGAGAAATTTTAGTTCTAGGTTAGAGAGAACATAGCATCAGGGGTCACATTTTTTACCCTTAAAGGGACAGACAACTTTTTATTGTTTAAAAAGATAGATAATCCCTTTATTATAGTTTTGCACAACCAACATAGTTATATTAATATATGCCTAACCTCTGTGATTACCTTGTATCTAAGCCTCTTTTGACAGCTCCCTGATCACATGGCTATTTATTTATTATCTTTTGACTTGCATTTTTAGCCAATTAGTGCAGTGTCATCCACAAACCCCCCAGGGGAGAGAGCACAATGCTATCTTTATGGCCCACATGAATTAGTAGTCTCCTTCTGTGAAAAGCTAATAAAAAAGCATGTGATAAGAGGCTGTCTGTAGTGGCTTTGAGGAAGACAGAAATTAGAGGCTTAAAGGTTATAAATTATAGTAATATATCAATGTTAATTGTGCAAAGCTGGGGAATGAGTAGTAAAGGTGTTATCTATCTTTTTAAACAATAACAATTTTTGTGTTGACTGTCCCTTTAAGTTGGAGAAAAATGAATGACAGTTTTGAAATTAGAAATTTTAGTTATAGGTAGAGAGAACTTAGCATCAGGGGTCATTAACATTTACCCTTGCTAGTATATGATAAACAAAGATTTGCCCCAATAGCGGAAATCATTTAAAAATGGACCCAATATATTTAATGTTCTAATACTGTTACATCTTATGGTCAACTGAATTGTTAATAAGCAAATTTAAGTATACTGCTAGTAAAGAAGATGTTAATACATAAACCTGATGGTGGCTAGGATACCAGGGTCAGCACATATATTTTAGTGACATATATGAGAAGGTACAAAAACCCATATGTAATTGATATTTGCATAACTTAAGGAAGACTGGAATATTGGTGTTTATGTTATGTGGATAAATCCTTTTGGCAGTTTAAAAAGGATGTGGGATTTCTAGCTATCATCTATCTATCTATCTATCTATCTATCTATCTATCTATCTATCTATCATCTATCTATCTATCGCTCATCTATCTATCTATCCCTCATCTTTCTATCTCTCATCTATCTATTTATCTATCTATCATCTATCTATCTATCGATCTATCTATTTATCTATCTCTCATCTATCTATCTATCATCTATTTATCTATCTATCTTTTTCATTGCCTAGCAAATATATTTTTTTATTCATCAGCTGTGTTCAAACCCCAGTTTTCTAAGGATTCTCATCTAGCCTACTCAGATTTTAGTTTTTTAAATGTTGATAAATTAAGTATCATTACTCGGTTTAAAATGATTATTTATCAGACACAATTTATTGGTTTAATCCATAGCTGTATTCTAAAGGCACTAGGGATAAAAACTGTATAAATAATTTAATTGTAATTACTAAAATGAAATCTTTAAGAGTATTTTAAGAAGACATGACTTATCACTATGAACACCCACATACAGTACATAAACAAATGTCTACTTTGTAGCAGAATAAACTTTTCTTAGATGCTGTCAACTATAAAACAAGAGCAATAAAACTATATATCTGCCATTTGGGTTTTAGGAGCAGGATTTAAATTTATATATGTTCAATGTCAATATACCAACATATACATATCTTATTATGTACTTATGAAATTATTGCACTTATCATGTTATTAAAGGTTTGGGTAACATTTTAAAGTTTAATGGGTCGATTTATCAAGCTGCCGGAATTCAGCATTGCACACAAGCGCTATTTTGCCCACGCACAGCCAATCACACGCAGGCAGGAGCTGTCAATCTCCCCGGTCGTTCTCTTGTGAGAACCTGCAGCCGTAGCAGGGCGAAGAATTTGATAAATTGACCCCAAAATGTACTGTATAATTATGTCACATATTGTACACATTTTTGGGAGAACTAACGACTAGGGTACAGACTGAATACAAGGGACAATAAACATCTTGACATTTCTGTTGTATTGCTATAGAATACCATATCAGACAATCACAACATTTTAAAACAAATTAACCCTTTTATTCCAATTATTCTTTAATAACCAAAATCCACTCACCATTTGCCTTATTTGGAGAAGCCAATCTAGTCTTTAGTCCACAAACAATAATAAACTGTCATAAAGTTAGTACTATATGCATTGTTTTGCAGTTGTTATCTGATAAAACTAATTAGGGGCAGATATGTAGGAGATATGTAGCAGGATTGGCCTTGAAAAAAAAGCAGGGTGAAGTTCATGTTCTGAGAACTAGAAATTGCTCAATTATCTAAAAGCTAAGTTACATGAAAATTGGACAAAATAAATAACTAAATTGTAAAGTTGTTTTATTACACATAAGTAAATATTTTATATAAGAATCTCAAGCTGTCTCTTTATTGCTAATTTGTAGGCTTTCAACAACTAATGAAAAACAATTTTATCATGCAAAATTAGGTTTTCCCTGCAAAACTTTTTTTTTTTTTTTTCAAGTCAAATTATTGATTTTTATGAACAGCCAGGAAATCAGTACTGCAGAAACCACTTGTAAATCATCCTGAAAAACCTGAAGTTCTTTTCCCCAAGGTACATTCTCTGAGAAGGTTTATTGATTTATTTATTTTTTTTACTTTTTTCTGAGTGGTTGCCAGAAAAGCCTATTCCATGTTTATCTCTTTTATGGTTCTCAGATGTTTCTCTCGTTATGTGTGTAATACACATACAGATAAACACACACACTTAAACAGTATATAGTTTAAACTTGTATGTTTTTTAATAGATAGGAAATTAAATTTAATTACACTAAAGCATTTAAAAAAGTATGCGCTCCATGAAAATGAAAACCATAGTAAACGTAGAAATAAAGTATGTAAATTGTATATCAATCATGATTGTGGAGTTATATAGATGTCTAGGTTTTATAAAGTGTTCAAACCTTATGAAGAAACAAAGGAAAATTCTACTTACCATGAGAAAAATACCTTAAGGTAAAAGTTAAAGGGACAGTCTAGTAAAAATTAAACTTTCATGATTTAGATAGGGTATGCAATTTTACATAACTTTCCAATTTACTTTTATCATCAAATTTTCTTTGTTCTTCTTGGTATTCTTTGTTGAAAGCTAAAACCTAGGTTTCTAAGCCTCTTACAGTTTTTCACAGCTATAGAGCTCTAGTTCATTGTGCTCACTCTCATGGAGTTATTTATGAGTCAGCACTGAATGGATAGAAAGTCTGTCAAAAAACTGAAATAAGAGAGCAGTCTGCAGAGGTAAAATGTATAATAAAATAACTGTGTTGATTATGCAAAACTGTGGAATGGGTAAAAAAGGGATTATCTATCTTTTTAAAAAACAACAATACTGGAATAGATTGTCCCTTTAATTTTTACATGGTTTCTGTTTAACCCCTTAAGGACCAGGCATTTCACACTAAAACTTCCCCAAAAGACCAGAGCCTTTTTAGTATTTTTGCCATCACTACATTTAAACAGAAATAGAGCTTTTTTTATATTTACCTATCAAAACTATATATATATATATATAATTTTTTAGTAGACAACCCAAAGTATTGATCTAGGCCCATTTTAGTATATTTCATGCCACCATATCACCACCAAATGCAATGAAATAAAAAAATTGTTACCTTTTTCACAAACTTTAGGTTTCTCACTGAAATTATTTACAAACAGCTTGTGCAATCATTGCACAAATGGTTGTAAAAGTTTCTCTGGGATCCCCTTTGCTCAGAAATAGCAGACATATATGGCATTGCCATTGCATTTTGGTAATTAGGAGGCCGCTAATTGCAGCTGTGCACCACAGGTTTATTATTCCCAGCAGTGAAGGGGTTAATCAGGTAGCTTGTAAGGTTAATTTTAGCTTTAGTGTAGAGATTACCCTTCCACCTGAAACTTCCCCCCGATCCCTACCTGACCCCTCTCAAACAGCTCTTTTCCCTCCTCCACCCCAATGGTCACCCCTATCTTAAGTACTGGCAGAAAGTCTGCCAGTATGAAAAGATTATGCTTTTTTTTTTTAAATGTTTTTTCTATTTTCTGCAGTGTAGGATCCACCTTACCCCCCAACCTCCCTGATCCCCCCCCCCAAACAGCTCTCTAAACCTCCCTCCTCTAACTATTAGCTGCCATCTTAGGTACTGGGAGCTGTCTTCCAGTACCCAGTTTGCTATCATTTTAATTTCTTTTTTGAAAAAAAACTTTTTTTTCTGTAGTGCAGCTGCCCCCCCTCATTACCCTACCCCCTCCCAGATTGCTTTCCCACCCTCTTATCCCCTTTCCACTATAGATGCCCCCTCTCCCTCCTTCCCCCTCCCTCCTTCCCACTCACTGCATCAGTAAACTTTTTTTTCCCCGTAGCGTAGCGGTCCCACCCGCTCCCACCCCCTCCAGCAATGGTCCACCCACCCGCCTCCCTTCTAACCCTCCCACACCACCAACGATCTGCACCACCGCTGTCGGATGCAGAGAGGACCACAGAGTGGCCCTCTCTGCATCGGTAACTCTGCCCGTCTATTTCTGCACTGCCAACATAAGAGGACAGAAATGCCACATGGCCCAATATTGTTTGAATAAATGACAAATAATATGTAGTAAATTACACTCACATTGGTACAACACACCTAATGGTGCAGAAGGAGCGAGCTGGGATCAAAACAGTCACCCAGCAGACTGACCTCCGGTGTGTATTCAGCAATCTGTGAATGATGTAAGCACAAGACAATGCCAATATGGCCTAGTATTGTTGGAATACGTGAGAAGAGATATAAGCAGGATTGCGCTCACATTTGGTAGAGCCCCTCCCTTGGTGCATTAGAGGCAACCTGGGATCAAACAGTCACCCAGTAGACTGACTCCCAGTATGACAGGAACTTCCAAGCGGTCAAAGTACCAAATAGTAGATAGGATAATAAAATGTACGGCAGCAGGTGGTAAGAAAAAAACTTACTTTATTTAAAATTAGTTAAAAACTAGCAACGCGTTTCTCAGCCAACCGGTGGCTGTTTCATCAGGCTTAATGACTGATTTTTAGGGAGATTACGGCAGAGAGAGGCTCAGGACAGTAGCGTCGTACAGGGTATAGCGCTGGTCATTAAAGGGTTAAAAGGAACATAAAACCCAATTTTGTTTTCTTTCCTAATTCAGGTAGAGCATACAATTTTTAACAACTTTCCAGTTTACTTCTATTATCAAATTTGCTTCATTATTTTGGTATCCTTTATTGAAGGAGCAGCAATGCACTTCTGGGAGCTAGCTGATCACATAGGTAATCCAATGACAAAAGGCATATATGTGCAGCCACCAATCAGCATCTAACTAATTCATGACAGAAATGCTTTCAGTTTCATGCCCTTTAAATGTTTGTTTGTTTGTTTGTTTGTTTGTTTGTTTTTAAAAAAATAGGGATATAACAGTTTTAGACAATAATCACTTTGATTTTAGTAATCAAAAACATTGGTTTTATGTGACAGTCTTCCCTAGACTTCAAGTTTTAACCAAAATAATTACCTAATAAGAAGTGCAATATCATGATTGTCACTTGTTTACCTTAAGATGCAGAGTTTAAAGGAATAGAAAGGCCAAATTTAAAATTGGCATAAATGTACTTTTAAATAAAACATTTTTCAATATACCACCATTAGCATAAATGCTTTTAGTAAGTTATAACAGTTTGAGCAACATACCCACATATGCTATGTGTGACTAGAGCAATGTTTCTCAACCGCGTTCCTCAAGTATCCCCATCAGCCCAGGTTTTAATTTTAGCTGAACTAGTGAACAGGTAAAATAATAAGCTGATGGTTGAGAGCAGGTTAGTAACCATGGTTACTGATCAGCTGATTATTTCACCTGTGCTCTAGTTCAACTATAATGAAAACCTGGCCTGTTGGGGTTACTTGTGGTTGAGAAACACTGCACTAGAGGATCAGGATTCAAACACCATAGGGTAGATTGACCAAGCAGCGGATGCTGCTATCTATCCCTGTACTTTCCGGCTCGCTGGAATTGTAAATTAAGAAGCAGTGGTCATAAGACCGCTGCTCCTTAACTCGCCTGGCACCTCTGAGGGTTGATTAACACCCCCTGCTAGCGGCCGATTGGCCGCGAATGTGCAGGGGGCGGCATTGCACAAGCATTTAACTAGAAATGCTTGTGCAATTATACATGCAGACAGTGTATGCTGTTGGCATTTATCGATGTCCGCCCACACATTGTTAAATCTACCCCATGTCTGCTGACTATATAAGTAGGTGTGGTGTTTGATTGCTGGTGCATGGGGCACTCACAGCATATGTGTGTAGGTTGCTGAAAACCTGTAATAACTTTTACTAGAAGCATTTTTGCTAATGCAAGTATATTGCAAACATGTTTCTATTTTAAGTTTAAACGCCCCCATTCCAATTTTGACCGTTGTGCTCCAAAATTTTCTGTCATTAATATGAATCATAAACATTTGCATGAAAACATTTTTTTATTTGTTAATTGAAGCTAATACAGCTGTATCAGCTGTGCGTATAATACTAACATTCAGTTGCTCATTAGTAGCAACCACACAACTGATACTTGTCTGTTAGTTTAAATTTAAACAGCTTTTACTTCATAACATTTCAGTCACAATTATGGATCAATTTTAACATTAGTGAAATCTTCATTCTCAGTACTATTGCACTATATAATTAAATTACACCATTTGTACTGTACTTTTAAAAAGTAATATGATGTTTCCTTAGAATATATTCACAATTTTTAATAATTTTTCAAAATCTTAATTTATTCTTCTTCAAAAAATAACTACTGTATCCTCTAACATGACTGACTTTCCATTCAATTTTCACTCCTCATTATCTATTATTTTGCCAGATTGTTTTAAATCTTTATGCTTCATACATTTTAAAACCCAACCAGAAACAAACACATCTTTAGTACGTTATTAATTACCTTATGTCTGTCCTCCATTTACCTCATCTGTGATATCCAAAAAGTATTTTACTTGAATGTAATATAATGAACTATGCAATTGTTGTGAACTGTGTAGTCTATTGAGAATTTATACGTAAAATACAATAACATTAATAATTATACTAATACTATCATCTATCTTATTTTATGCATTAACTGATATATTAATGTATAAATGACTCAGCTTTGTGTGTGGTTGTGTGTGTTTTTTTTTTTTTTGAGTACACGATGTACATTCACGATTTCATTGTGATTTGAAAATTAAATTAAAGGCCATTAATATCATAACACAAGAACACTTGATTAAAATAAATAGTCCAGAAGAATAAGACAGGTATTTTATGTATTCTGGACGGCCTCAGTAGTGTATTTATGTATCCATGCTGTGTTGGATAGTTGTATTTAAAAGGGTGTTATATGTAGTAAACTCAATATTAACCCCTAAATGACCAATGATGAAATTATTCCGTAATGGAACGATTGAGCAAACTGAAGCTGTGTTTTAAGGAACCATTTAAAACAGTAACTGCAGCTACACGAGCCCTGAACCTGTCATTAATAGATTGATAATAAAATATATGTTACTAAAATGACTTGTTCTGTAGCATAGTATATTGAACATATACAAATCCTAGTGTGGACACAGGACACTGTTGTAAAGATTAAGAAAGTAAGTAGAATTTTAACTAGGTGAATAGGTGACAAACAGGGACAAATGGACATTTTTTTACCCATATGTCAGTATTAACCTCAGTGACTTTCTTATTGTAGGGGGCACATTTTATAGACAAATGTACATATATCCAGATATCCCCACTGCATGAGTTCCTGATTCTGTAAAAAAATCCTCTAAAGTTTGTAGCTCCACCAAGCGCTTGGCATATTGTATGGTTACATTTATAGGACTAGATTACGTGTGGCACGCTAACTTTGTCTTTTGCACACGTGCTAACCCACCTGCACTAAAAGTTAGCAAGTTCGATGCACGCTAACTTCAGGACCATTCTAGCTTCATCGCCCATAAGCTTTAATGGGAGGCTAACACGACCTTCACATTAGGCCAACGGCGCCAAATACTGTATCTATACTTATATATATCTATATGAATATATACATTTATTAATATATATAAAAATAAAAACATTTTCTTCTATGTGAAGAAAATTACAATGTAAATTATTTATATTCAAAGCACAATAAAACACATTAGAAATTATTAAAATTTAATAAAAATTATATGTCATAATTTTTAAGGGATTTAACTGAAAGAGCTCAAAAGTGTATATATGTGTGTGTATGTATGTATATACATGTGTATATATATTTTTATATCTGATTGTATATATATATATATATATATATATATATATACATATTTACACATAAATACATGTATATACATATATCCACTGTGTATCTGCACTCGCAATTCAAAGATAGTCAGCAACCAGGGTGCTCAGTCAAAATTTCAATAAGTATCAACAAGTAGGGACTGCACTTATAAATAAGATATGTATATACATATATATATATATATATATATATATATATATATATATATATATATATATATATATACACACACATATATAAACTCACATATACGCATTTATATATTATATACAAATATTTATTATATCCCTTTCCAGTAAAATACCTTGCCATATACCCTATCCCTTTTAACCCCTATAAAAATGTATTAATACTTGTGTATTTGAATGTATTTTTTATGTGTTTGGTGAACATTTTCCCATCAAGCGCAACCATTTACTTTCAGCTTGTGATATGCACGCTAGTTAACATATTGCTTATAGCATTACATGCCAACATTAGCGCACTACTTGTAATCTAGCCCATAGTTTGTTAATTTACTCAGTAGAAAATGTGACCAAAACCCCAACATATTTCCTAAAAAATTACTACCTGCAATTATATTTTGTAAAAGATCAATCAGAAATTAAAATACCATGCTTGCAACTCAATCTGCAATTACTATGAGTGACCAGCTGCTCTTGTGTTATATTGAGAAACAGAAACATAACAGTTAAAAAAAAATAAACAAGAAAAGTCTCCAACCCCTTTCCTATTAACAAAACATTTGAGAAATAACCTTTTTTACCTTCGGTTTTAACTGGTTTGTGTTAAAATGAGCTTTCCTCTTTTTTTTTTAATTTTTTTATAAATTATTTAGCAACTCTGGCAGTTCACTTGAGGTGGCTCTGTTGTCTGGTTAGCCAGTGAGCTGTAGCAGACAGCTGGTTTATGTCCTCATATCAGCTCAGAGTCAACTTAGAAGTCCGTATGATGTCATTTATGAATTATCTCACTTGTATCTAATCCCAGCAAGCCAAACTATATAGTCATGACTGGCAGTGACAAATGGTTAAAGGAATAAACTAGTCAAAATTAAACTTTCATGGTTCAGACAGAGCATGCAATTTTAAGCAACTTTCTAATTTACTCCTATTATCAATTTTTCTTCATTCTCTTGGTATCATTATTTGAAAAAGCAAGAATGTAAGCACAGAAGCCGACCCATTTTTGGTTCAGCACCGGGATAGTGCTTTTTGATTGGTGTCTAAATGTAGTCACCAATCAACAAGCGCTACCCAGGTGCTGAACCAAAAATGGGCCGGCGTCTACGCTTACATTCAAATAAAGATACCAAGAGAATGAAGAAAAATTTATAATAGGAGTAAATTTGAAAGTTGCTTAAAATTGCATGCTCTATCTGAATCATGAAAGTTTTATTTTGACTAGCTGTTCCTTTAATACTACAGTTTTGGAAATATCTCTCTTTCTAATAGTCTTTTAACTAGCATATTTTACAGTGCTGACTCTCAAGAGTGAAAATTAGAAAGAGAACATTCCACTTTTCAATAAAGAGTATTATATGTTGCATATGTTGTTAATCATTATATTGATAGTAATGGGGCAGCAACCGTTAGCTGTATTAATTTAACCACTGTTTATAAATCCTTGCTTGTCTAAGGAAACAAAATGTTAAAAATACAGGATAATATAGAAATGTGGAGGATATTTTTGAAGACCTGTATAGTAGCAAATGGTTTCCAAACTTGGACAACTGCAGAATTAAAAAAGTGTACACAGAAATCTGCATTCACCTGATACATTAAACAGTACAATTAAATTCTATTTCACACTTCACATTTCACACTGACACTCCCTATTTTCAAAAATACATACATACTTACAAACACAATACAAAAAGCACAACAATCCAAAACTACTTAAAGGGACAGTCAAGTCCAAAATAAACTTTAATGATTCAAATAGGGTATGAAATTGTAAACAACTTTCCAATTTACTTTTAACATCAATTTTGCTTTGCTCTCTTGGTATTCTTAGTTGAAAGCCAAACCTTGGTAAGCTCATATGCTAATTTCTTAGACCCTGAAGGCGGCCTCTAATCTGAATGCATTTTGACAGTTTTTCACCACTAGAGGGCCTTAGTTTGTGTGTGTCATATAGATAACATTGAGCTCATGCACGTGAAGTTACCTAGGAGTCAGCCCTGATTGGCTAAAATGCAAGTCTGTCAAAAGAACTGAAATAAGGGGGCAGTTTGCAGAGGCATAGATACAATTAAATACATTATAATTACAATTAATTAATTATAATTACAGAGGTAAAATTTGTATTATTATAACTGTGTTAATTATGCAAAACTGGGAAATAGGTAATTAAAGGGACACTGAACCCAAAATGTTTCTTTCGTGATTCATATAGAGCATGCAATTTTAAGCAACTTTCTAATTTACTCCTATTATCAATTTTTTTTCATTCTCTTGCTATCTTTATTTGAAAAAGAAAGCACCTAAGTTTTTTTTATTATATCAGAACTCTGGACAGCACTTTTTTATTGGTGGATGAATGTATCCACAAATCAGCAAGAACAACCCAGGCTGTTCACCAAAAATGGTCCGGCATCTAAACTTACATTCTTGCTTTTCAAATAAAAATACCAAAAGAATGAAGAAAATGTGATAATAGGAGTAAATTAGAAAGTTGCTTAAAATTCCATGCTCTATCTGAATCACGAAAGAACAAATTTGGGTTCAGTGTCCCTTTAAGGAATTATCTATCTATTTAAACAACAAAAATTCTGGTGTTGACTGTCCCTTTAAGTGCTAAAAAAGCCAGGTTACGAGTAATTCACTATAGATAGGGAAGGGTGCGCTATTCATATTGCAACCCTATGCTAAGAATAGAGCACAATCTGGTATTACAAGTAAGTAGTAATATAATTTTTTTAAATTTTTTTTTTAAATATTTTTGTATTGAGATATATATAAACATATACATAACATACAAAGTTGACCAAACTTGAGAATTACAGACGTTGAGGTAAAGTTCACATTGATAACATAGTGTACAGTCTTAATGACATATACATTTAAACATTAAGTAGGCAAAGGAAACTGTGACCTCATGTTTTAGAAATAAAGTTAGGCAAATATATAAGGAAAAACCTCTGATTTTTATAAAACTTCCTAGAGTATTGATAGGCCACTCTTGGACCTGCATGGCACAGTAGAGTTTTTAATGGAGGTGTGTTAGCTCTATCTATAGCCACTTTTGGGCTTAGCAGTATAAGAAACTAAATGTAGTAAACTTAGACAATGTAACAGTATAAATTAATAGACCCCTATTATCCATTATCATTATTTATATATAGGAAATCCCCTAGCAGAAAGCGATGGCCTCTCTTGGACCCTGAACATCCAAATGTATCTATAGGGGAATGTGATAGGGGCATATAATATAAAGTATAGCATTGTGGAAAGTAGGGTGGGGAAGATTGTGTAAGCTATTGTACTTCTGTTATATTTAACTTACATGTTAAGCTGATCAGTTTCCAACAATACTGTATGGGTACATGTTAACAAAAGGCAAAACATAGTAGAACTTTGCATAGGGAGTATAAACATATAAACCAGTAGGTAAACCTAGAAACCCAGTCTCAAACCTTATCGTTTTTGTATGAGTCCTAGGAGGCAAAATGAATGTGCTGAGACTTCATAGAAAGTGGCATAGCATCAATATAAATATAGGAAGTCCCCTTATAAATATATACACATAGCGGTTCACCAACCAGTTATTATCAGGGAAGAGAGAAAAGAAAAAAAAAAGACAACTTCACCCGACTCCAGCAGAACTAAATGTACAGAAAGGTGTCCATACTTGCAAATCTCAGCCTTTTATAGAGAGACTCTGCATAGTCATAGCCACTTGTCAATAGAGCAATATCCTCATGGTCCCATGTGGTCTTGCTTGTCCGCTATTCCTCTCTAGGCAAATGTAGGTCTGTTTCCCTGCTGCAGAGAATCAGCCGCATCCTCCTCAGCCTGGTCATGCTGCGTCTGATGTAGACCTCTATAAGAGCCTGATATGGCAGGGGTATAGCCGCTGCGGCAATGAGCTGGCCATCACATCTTGGTAAGCATATGCTCTGAGGGGGGCAATATGGCGTCTGCCTGTTTTTCAATATCTATCACCACGATCTATGTTGGGATAACCCTCTCAGTGACAGCAAGGTTCTAAGAGCTTGGGGGCACCGTAAGCTCAAATTCCTTTAAAGATGCAAATAGTCATTCCCCCCAGGATCAAAAAGCTGGCACACCCCGCCATCAGGCTTGTTAAAAACTGAAGTACTGGTATATAGTGGTTTACTAATTGAAAAAGTTCAGATAGGTAGTCCCATAATGACCGTTCACACCGCATTATCATATGAGGAGTAACTGAGCTCTTGTCTAATATGAGCCCCCGAGCTCTTGTCTGCATAGATAAACATGTGTGAAGCATAAAACAAATATAAAGTATGTACCTTGGAAAACGAACATTGTTGGGCGAGTTTGCACAAAATCTGACTGGGCACAGTGGTCATGGAAACTTCTGCAATGGATATTACGAGTCATAAATTAAGACAGCGTTGGAGCCATTCTCAATATCTGACACGCTAGTTAGTACAGAACTTAACCTAGCCCACACCTTTTCCCTGGGATAAATTTCCAACATCGGCTGTGGCATTTTCCTAGCAGAGGGGGGGTAGATCCTAGGCACCAGTGCACCTCAGCACCCTTCGCCTGTGAGACCCGGCTTGTTTTGACATAGTCCAGCTGCAAGGGTATGCCCAAAGAGGTATCTGACGTTTTGGTGGGATGAGCGGTACCTCTCTTTTGCTGCGTAGCTGTTCGCCTCAGCTTGTCTGCCAAATATAGGGGAGCCGGAACCGGCTTTCCAGGCTCCCCCTCGTACACCTCGTGTGTACCCTTCACTGTGCCGGGATCTCTCAATGTCACAGTTCTTTTCAGGTGTGGGCCCAGTAAAGCGAGCAGGTCCCCCTGGAGTCTTGCAAAGTGTTCCGCTAGGATCATTTGCATCTCATCCTCCCATCGATCAACTGCAGCTATGATCAGCTCACTGCAGCGGGGAGCCGCCATTATAGTCTCTTCGTGTTAATCTTGCAGAGTCTTTAAATCTTAGCTGCAATCTTCAGTTCTGAAGTGCCCAATAAGTAATGTAACATGGAGCGTCCTTTAGTTAACACAACTTCCTCAGTTAACAGCTCACATCGGCTGTTCTTACCCGGATTCACCGGTGGGGGTTAGGTGGAGGCCTCAAACATCTCAATGTCGTTGCCGCGGCCCCACCATTCCAGTACTTCAAAGCAGGCAATAGAACCACCAAAACACACCAATCTGTTCCACAAAGTTAGAGAAGTGCAGGGATGTAGTTTTTTAGTATGGATGGAGGTCCCAATAGCTGATATGCAGCAAAATTATCAGTGGGTCCACGCAGCTTCAAAGTATGTCGGCCATCTTGGTCGCTGCCTGGAAGCTTCCCCCATAATATAAATTTACTAGAGAATGTTAGCGTGGTTGACATTTTTTAAACACCCTATATTTTCAATGGATAGCGCAGGGTGAGCTATTATCAATTCTATTACACTTCTATTAGAATTGGTGATTTGAACAGCCAATAGGATTTCAGTAGCTCTTATCCTATTGGCTGATTTTAAAATTTCAGTAAATAGGAATGCAAGGTACCCCAAATTGATTGCGGTACCTTGAATTCAATCTTCAGTCTACGATGGACATCGGATGAAGAGAAGCCTCTATGCCACCGAGGACCGCCGCCGTTGAGGACCGCTGCTGAGGATGCAGGCTTTGGGAACACAGCTCCGCACTTCCGCTCTGTGCCGCCTTCACTCCAGATGAAGAAAGAAGATTATGGATCCGTCTGGAAGAAGACCTTCTCTGTCTGACTTCAGAAACAGTGAGTACCTATTTGAGGCTTAGGTTTAGGCTTTTTTATTTTAATTTTTGGGGTGTTTTTTTTGTAGATTAGGGTTTTTTTGGGCTTAAAAAAGAGCTGATTGCCCTTTTAAGGGCAGTAAAAGAGCTGAATGCCCATACAAATGTCCCTTTAGGGGCAATGGGTAATTTAGTTTTTTTTAGTGTTAGTTTTTTTTATTTCGGGGGGTTTGGTGGGTGGGGTTTTTTTACTGTTAGGGGGGACTTAGTATTTTTAAGAGGTAAAAGAGCTGTTTAACTTAGGGCAATGCCTTACAAAAGGCCCTTTTATGTGCTATTGGTAGTTTAGTATTAGATCAGGAGGTGTTTTTATTTTGGGGGCATTTTTTATTTTTATAGGGGTATTAGTTTAGGTTAAAATATTTTATTTTGGATAGCTTTGTATATTTTTTTTGTAATTTTACTTTTTTTATTTTGTGTAACTTTAGCTTGGGGGTTTGTATTTTTTAAACATAGACTGCCCTCTGGGCAGGCTTATCGCAATATATATATATAGTGCCCTCCACTAATATTGCCACCATTGGTAAATATAAGCAAAGAAGGCTGTGGAAAAATTGTGTTTATTGTTTAACCTTTTGTTCAAAGATACATAAACATGCTCTGCTCTCATGGATATCAAACAATTGCAAACAAAAAACACAAATTTATTAAAAAAAAATCCCTGTCATAGCCAGCCCAATCCCCAGACCTGAACCCTATTGAAAACCTCTGGAATGTGATCAAGAGGAAGATGGATGGTCACAAGCCATCAAACAAAGCTGAACTACTTGCTTTTTAGCTCCAGGAATTGCATAAAGTCACCCAACAGTAATGTGAGCAGCTGGTGGAGAGCATGCCCAGACGCATGAGAGCTGTGATTGAAAATCAGGGTTATTCCACCAAGTATTGATTTGTGAACTCTTGTTAAGTTAAAAAAATAGTATTGTGTTGTTTAAAAATGAATATGAACTTGTTTTCTTCGCAAAGATTAAAACATTGCATCTTTTTTTTGTTATTCTGACCAGTTGTCATTTTCTGCAAATACATCCTCTAAATGACAATATTTTTATTTGGAATTAGGGAGAAATGGTATCATTAGTTTATAGAATAAAACAAAAATGTTCATTTTAATTAAACATATAACTAAATACATACTAAAACCAGAGAAACTGATAATTTTGCAGTGGTCTAATTTTTTTTCTAGAGCTGTATATATTTTATTGGCAAACATGTTTATTCATTTTGCTATCTTAAAAGTTAATTGTTAAACCCGCTATTGTAACATTTAGAAAATAATACTAGAAAAAGTGTTTAAATTAATAGCTATCTTTGTCCTAGACTTTTAACTTCTACAATTTATGATACAACAGTAATGAAATGGAGTGCAGAATTATCTTGTTCATGTTCCAGATACTTGATGATGCATTTATATGTTTTAATATTGCCATAAATTAATATGACTTTCAGTCATGGTAAGAATGTTACCATACATGCCCTTGGGACATAATTAAGTTTCAAAAGCACATTCAAGTTAATATTTTCAAGGGCTAATGCAAATTCTGTGCGGGGGGAGGGGGGGTGTGTGTTCATATTCAAATTAAATAAAAAAAAAGACTTGATTCCATAAGAATTAAACTACAGACAGCATAACTGATATGCATTCACTGACATCTAGTGCATTGTTATAATACTGTATAACATAATTCTTTGTTGGCTATAGTGATATGGCATATGCAAATACTTGGAAACATGAAGAATGTAGTTGATTTAATTGATAGTGATGTTGCAAACTGAAATTTTTTCGTCAGCGAACGTGAACGTCCGTAACTGTTCGCGAACGGGCGAACCGCCATTGACTTCAATAGGCAGGCAAATTTTAAAACCCACAGGGACTCTTTCTGGCCACAATAGTGATGGAAAAGTTGTTTCAAGGGTACTAACACCTGGACTGTGGCATGCCGGAGGGGGATCCATGGCAAAACTCCCACGGAAAATTACATAGTTGATGCAGAGTCTGGTTTTAATCCATAAAGGGCATAAATCACCTAACATTCCTAAATTGTTTGGAATAACGTGCTTTAAAACATCAGGTATGATGTTGTATCGATCAGGTAGTGTAAGGGTTACGCCCGCTTCACAGTGACAGACTAAACTCCCCGTTTAACGCAACGCAAACAACCGCAAACAGTCCATTTGCACAACCACGAGATAGATTTGATAGATAGATAGATAGATACATAGATTAGATAGATAGATCAATAGATGCAATATACATTTGATAGATACAATAGATAGATAGATTTGATCGATAAATAGATAGATTTGATAGATATATAATTTCCCAGACAGAGAATTACAAGACGTGCGGTCTGGGACCCATGGTAAGGTTCCCAGAGGCAGTTGCGGCGCCAGGGGACGTGTATATGGCATGGATTTTTGGAACCGGGAGATGGAAAAAGATGCTTGGTCGGTCCTCCTACTTCAAATTTGGGGCACTGCGCGTGCAATCTACTGTTACACCAGATATGAGTGGTGGCACTGGGCAAGTGGGCCTGGCACACACGCTAGCAGGCAGGCAACTGCAATTAGATTACACTAGCAGACTGATGTTTCACAGTCAAAAAAGTTTTTTTTTTTTAATTATTTACACTACTGTTACAGCAGATATGAGTGGTGGCACTGGGCAAGTGGGCCTGGCACACACGCTGGCAGGCAGGCAACTGCAATTAGATTACACTAGCAGACTGATGTTTCACAGTCAAAAAAAAAAATTTTTTTTAAATTATTTACACTACTGTTACACCAGATATGAGTGGTGGCACTGGGCAAGTGGGCCTGGCACACACGCTGGCAGGCAGGCAACTGCAATTAGATTACACTAGCAGACTGATGTTTCACAGTCAATTTTTTTTTTTAAATTATTTACACTACTGTTACACCAGATATGAGTGGTGGCACTGGGCAAGTGGTCCTGGCACACACGCTAGCAGGCAGGCAACTGCAATTAGATTACACTAGCAGACTGATGTTTCAAAGTCAAAAAAGTTTTTTTTTTTTTAATTATTTACACTACTGTTACACCAGATATGAGTGGTGGCACTGGGCAAGTGGGCCTGGCACACACACTGGCAGGCAGGCAACTGCAATTAGATTACACTAGCAGACTGATGTTTCACAGTCAAAAAAGTTTTACACTACTGTTACACCAGATATGAGTGGTGGCACTGGGCAAGTGGGCCTGGCACACATGCTGGCAGGCAGGCAACTGCAATTAGATTACACTAGCAGACTGATGTTTCACAGTCAAAAAAGTTTTTTTTTTTTAAATTATTTACACTACTGTTAAACCAGATATGAGTGGTGGCACTGGGCAAGTGGGCCTGGCACACACGCTGGCAGCCAGGCAACTGCAATTAGATTACACTAGCAGACTGATGTTTCACAGTCAAAAAAGTTTTTTTTTTTATTATTTACACTACTGTTACACCAGATATGAGTGGTGGCACTGGGCAAGTGGCTTGGCAGGCAAGCAACTGCAATTAGATTACACAGGAAAAAAATGATGTTCTAGCCCTAAAAAGGGCTTTTTGGGGTGCTGTCCTTAAAGCAGAGATCAGATGAGTCCTTCAGGACTGTAGTGGACACTGAATACACTAGCCTATCTATCAATTTCCCTATAAAATCATTAGCAGCTACACTGTCCCTCCTCTCACTAACAATGCAGCTTCCGAAAGAATCTAAAATGGCTGCTGTCCAGGAGCTGGGAGGGTCTGGGAGGGAGTGTCTGCTGCTGATTGGCTGGAATGTGTCTGCAGACTGTGAGATACAGGGTCAAAGTTTACTCAATGATGACGAAAAGGGGGTGTATCGAACATCGCATATGTTCGCCTGCCGCGGCGAACGCGAACAAGCTATGTTCGCCGGGACTATTCGCCGGCGAACAATTCGCGACATCACTATTAATTGACTAGTGAAACTTACTGGCTAAAGCTTGCACTATGAAAATTATACATAAACTGAGCTGGCCTCAAATAATTCATAGCTAACATAACTTGAGTTGAAAACATTCTAGTTTTGAGAGCTGTTGGAGACATAGGGGCCTATCTATCAAGTTCCGTACGGAGCTTGAGGCCCCATGTTTTTGGCGAGCCTGCAGGCTCGCCAGAAACACCAGTTATGAAGTAGCGGTCTAAAGACCGCTGCTCCATAACCCTGTCCGCCTGCTCTGATGAGGCAGACAGGAATCGCCGGAATTCAACCTGTTCGAGTATGATTGGGTTGATTGACACCCCCCTGGGCACCAGCAGCTCTGAATACGGAGAGCGTATTGCTCTCCACATTCAGCGATGTCTGTCGGACCCGATCCGCACTGTCGGATCAGGTACGACAGACATATGATAAATAGGCCCCAATGGCTCCACATTTACCATACTACATACATACAGGGAGTGCAGAAATATTAGGCAAGTTGTATTTTTGAGGATTAATTTTATTATTGAACAACAACCATGTTCTCAATGAACTCAAAAAACTCATTAATATCAAAGCTGAATAGTTTTGGAAGTAGTTTTTAGTTTGTTTTTAGTTATAGCTATTTTAGGGGGATATCTGTGTGTGCAGGTGACTATTACTGTGCATAATTATTAGGCAACTTAACAAAAAACAAATATATACCCATTTCAATTATTTATTTTTACCAGTGAAACCAATATAACATCTCAACATTCACAAATATACATTTATGACATTCAAAAACAAAACAAAAACAAATCAGTGACCAATATAGCCACCTTTCTTTGCAAGGACACTCAAAAGCCTGCCATCCATGGATTCTGTCAGTGTTTTGATCTGTTCACCATCAACATTGCGTGCAACAGCAACCACAGCCTCCCAGACACTGTTCAGAGAGGTGTACTGTTTTCCCTCCTTGTAAATCTCACATTTGATGATGGACCACAGGTTCTCAATGGGGTTCAGATCAGGTGAACAAGGAGGCCATGTCATTAGATTTTCTTCTTTTATACCCTTTCTTGCCAGCCACGCTGTGGAGTACTTGGACGCGTGTGATGGAGCATTGTCCTGCATGAAAATCATGTTTTTCTTGAAGGATGCAGATTTTTTCCTTTACCACTGCTTGAAGAAGGTGTCTTCCAGAAACTGGCAGTAGGACTGGGAGTTGAGCTTGACTCCATCCTCAACCCGAAAAGGCCCCACAAGCTCATCTTTGATGATACCAGCCCAAACCAGTACTCCACCTACACCTTGCTGGTGTCTGAGTCGGACTGGAGCTCTCTGCCCTTTACCAATCCAGCCACGGGCCCATCCATCTGGCCCATCAAGACTCACTCTCATTTCATCAGTCCATAAAACCTTAGAAAAATCAGTCTTGAGATATTTCTTGGCCCAGTCTTGACGTTTCAGCTTGTGTGACTTGTTCAGTGGTGGTCGTCTTTCAGCCTTTCTTACCTTGGCCATGTCTCTGAGTATTTCACACCTTGTGCTTTTGGGCACTCCAGTGATGTTGCAGCTCTGAAATATGGCCAAACTGGTGGCAAGTGGCATCTTGGCAGCTGCACGCTTGACTTTTCTCAGTTAATGGGCAGTTATTTTGCGCCTTGGTTTTTCCACACGCTTCTTGCGACCCTGTTGACTATTTTGAATGAAACGCTTGATTGTTCGATGATCACCCTTCAGAAGCTTTGCTATTTTAAGAGTGCTGCATCCCTCTGCAAGATATCTCCCTAATTTTGACTTTTCTGAGCCTGTCAAGTCCTTCTTTTGACCCATTTTGCCAAAGGAAAGGAAGTTGCCTAATAATTATGCACACCTGATATAGGTTGTTTAGAATCAAACACAAGGAAAGAGGCGCCGTATGTGTGAATCTGAAACAGCCAACATCAGATAGAAAACATGTGCAGGGTACTCACAATATGAAAAGGCACTCCAATGTGCCAATAGGAGCAGGCTGGTATTCACAGCAAACCAGCTGGCTGAACAGGCAATCCAGGATAACCAAAGTGAGAGACTCAGAATCTGGATCCCACGATATGGAGACAGGAGCTAGGTGCAAACAAAGGCACACCACTGTGTGAATCTGTAGGAGTACACTGATAAATTCACAATCTGTACAGGGTACTCACATTCTGTAGCGGCACTCAATTGTGCCAGTGGAAGCAGGCTGGTTTTCTCAGCAAACCAGCTGGCTGTATAAGGAGTAAAGCAGGAGCCTCCGCAGTCCTCCGGATAAAACAGGTAGCTCAGAAATAATCAATTTGGGATGAGGATATATGATTTAAAAAAGGTTTAATAAAGAATAAAAACAATTAAAAATACATATATCACTCATGTGCAGTATATAAGTGACATGCAACGCGTTTCTCGGAATCAACCGTTTCCTCAGGCATGAATTCTAACTCTACACACATCTTATAAATACCTGAGCTACCTGTACTGCCCCACCCTTCAAATTAAACCAGACCAATCACAGAAGCCCTTTGTTTAATTACCCATTAGTTGGTACACCTGCATACTTCTCATCCCCTGCCTTAATGTGCTTGATGGACTGGTGCAAGTGTTATATACAATGGGGGGGAAAGGAAAAAAAATTGCCAACTGCTTATTTTCATATATATATGTATGTATATATTATTATGATCTAACTAGCCCATCAAAGATCATAATATCTTAGCTAAGGGTTTAGTGATAATATTCGTAATGCGTATGTGCTCACCACATAGTATATGTGGCCAGCTCCAAATTGCCTATTTGATCTGTTGTCAACCTCATAGAATAAACAAATCTATATAAATGTTCATACCTGTCTGCTTATGTGTGATGTGATGCGTGACTGGTACATAATTATACTGAATACCATATTGCTCTATTAAGACCTCAATATTTCTCTGTGAGTTCTCCTAACAAATCGCCTTATTCACAAAATTTATTGTTAATCGGGATACCGAGACCAAGATCCTAAAAGGTAAACAATTCTCTGTGATTTTTTGGCGTCTGACGTAAACGCCAGTGATAGGTTGACAAACGCCAGCCTCCAGACCAATCCCGAGTGCTGACCGCTGCACGCCCCTACTCGAGTGTGTCGGCAGATCGTAGGCTCACAAATATGGTAAATTGTACCCCCGGTGCCAGCCGCCCACTACAATTATTGTCGGCGTTAGTGAAGAGTACCGATCAATCTTAGAGTTACTTCTCGAGTCTCAGGTCTGTCAACTGAGGTACCCGCCCCCTTACTACGTCACGGGGCTGTCAACATAAAATCTGTGGGCACTCACATAAATAAATGCATTCGTTTCTATGGCTACATATTTGTAATCCCAAATAGCTGCTCCTATAGGTTAAACTCTGGTACCAGTAAGTATCCAATTGGTGACACTAGATCATACGGCATATATCGATAGTATGCGACCAGCCCCTAAAATCCCCACTATATACATTCCTAAGTGTACCTCTGTCTAATACCATAGTACATAAACACCAAGATAATGAAGGGAATATTAAATAACCGAGATATATCTATTCTCGGCTCACCAGTATTTATAATAATAAGTATTAGTGTTAGCCTGTTTAAGTCAAAAAAAGCTGACTGTCTGTTTCGAAAGCACCATTTATTATCATTATAGCTAAGGTACTATATGCGGAAAAGTGCTTGCCTATTTGTGACCCTTACTTCATAATATGTCTTATTAACTCTTTCTGTTCAACACTAGTCACCCTAACAGTATCACCAATAAATGTGGGGGCCACTACTAGATATAGAGATGAGCTGGTCAATACTTTTACCAGAATGATCAACACATTGTGATCCTAAGATCATTAGTATGTACAACATCTTACCACTCACTTCAAATCCAACTACTGCTAATCCTATCAGTGCCAATAATTTGAGTAAAACTGAACGGGTCATTCATCCCTACCAATAGTTAACATGAGGTATAAAACCGAGTGATATAAATGAACAAATATTATATCTAACCTTAAACACCATGAGAGGCTCCATGATCATATCAGACCTAACTGGTCCTCATAATAAAAATATAACTAATAATAAAGTGAAATCTAACAATCATCAACCATTACAGTGATATTGATATCTCTTATTAATACATCATAATTAAATTAATCAAAAGTGATCTATAAAACAATATCTAAAAAAAAAAAAAAAAAAAAAAGTGTGTTGAGATAAATGTATAATGTTATTAATCATAAAAATGATAGTGCAGTGATACCTAACAATAAGTGTATAGAGATGTGTGTATAATGTGATAAATCCTAAAAATAATAATAATGAAGTGATACCTAACAATCAACCACCATTATAGTGATATTAATATCTCCTATTGATACATAATAGTTAAACTTCATCAGAGGTGATCTATATACTAATATCTAAATACAAGAAGTGTATTGAGTTCTGTGTATAATGTAATAAATCATAATGGTGACCTACATGCTAATAACTATAATAATCTAGCTACATAAACTAATATAATATGTGAAATTAAATGTGTATGGAGAAGTAGGCAGATGTCCACATAGGATTAAACTCCGGTTCACAATAATGTGCATATAATCATACAAAGCTAGCGGTATCTATTACTTCATTGAGACCTAATGGAAACAATGTTTTGAACTTATAGATCCAATAGGTCTCTCTTTGTCTGAGTCTTGAGAACCTGTTATAAGTACGGCTAGGTGGGATACTTTCTAATGGAGTAATACTAAATCTGCATCTCCCTGCAGTGTGTTCCTGGCAAACATGCCTAGGTACACTATGTTTCATAGATTTGTTTTTAATATTTCTAAGGTGTTCACTCCACCTGGTTCTTATTTTTCTACAGGTTCTCCCAATATATTGGACCCCACATTCCATTAGAAAGTATCCCACCTAGCCGTACTTATAACAGGTTCTCAAGACTCAGACAAAGAGAGACCTATTGGATCTATAAGTTCAAAACATTGTTTCCATTAGGTCTCAATGAAGTAATAGATACCGCTAGCTTTGTATGATTATATGCACATTATTGTGAACCGGAGTTTAATCCTATGTGGACATCTGCCTACTTCTCCATACACATTTAATTTCACATATTATATTAGTTTATGTAGCTAGATTATTATAGTTATTAGCATGTAGGTCACCATTATGATTTATTACATTATACACAGAACTCAATACACTTCTTGTATTTAGATATTAGTATATAGATCACCTCTGATGAAGTTTAACTATTATGTATCAATAGGAGATATTAATATCACTATAATGGTGGTTGATTGTTAGGTATCACTTCATTATTATTATTTTTAGGATTTATCACATTATACACACATCTCTATACACTTATTGTTAGGTATCACTGCACTATCATTTTTATGATTAATAACATTATACATTTATCTCAACACACCTTTTTTTTTTTTTTTAGATATTGTTTTATAGATCACTTTTGATTAATTTAATTATGATGTATTAATAAGAGATATCAATATCACTGTAATGGTTGATGATTGTTAGATTTCACTTTATTATTAGTTATATTTTTATTATGAGGACCAGTTAGGTCTGATATGATCATGGAGCCTCTCATGGTGTTTAAGGTTAGATATAATATTTGTTCATTTATATCACTCGGTTTTATACCTCATGTTAACTATTGGTAGGGATGAATGACCCGTTCAGTTTTACTCGAATTATTGGCACTGATAGGATTAGCAGTAGTTGGATTTGAAGTGAGTGGTAAGATGTTGTACATACTAATGATCTTAGGATCACAATGTGTTGATCATTCTGGTAAAAGTATTGACCAGCTCATCTCTATATCTAGTAGTGGCCCCCACATTTATTGGTGATACTGTTAGGGTGACTAGTGTTGAACAGAAAGAGTTAATAAGACATATTATGAAGTAAGGGTCACAAATAGGCAAGCACTTTTCCGCATATAGTACCTTAGCTATAATGATAATAAATGGTGCTTTTCGAAACAGACAGTCAGCTTTTTTTGACTTAAACAGGCTAACACTAATACTTATTATTATAAATACTGGTGAGCCGAGAATAGATATATCTCGGTTATTTAATATTCCCTTCATTATCTTGGTGTTTATGTACTATGGTATTAGACAGAGGTACACTTAGGAATGTATATAGTGGGGATTTTAGGGGCTGGTCGCATACTATCGATATATGCCGTATGATCTAGTGTCACCAATTGGATACTTACTGGTACCAGAGTTTAACCTATAGGAGCAGCTATTTGGGATTACAAATATGTAGCCATAGAAACGAATGCATTTATTTATGTGAGTGCCCACAGATTTTATGTTGACAGCCCCGTGACGTAGTAAGGGGGCGGGTACCTCAGTTGACAGACCTGAGACTCGAGAAGTAACTCTAAGATTGATCGGTACTCTTCACTAACGCCGACAATAATTGTAGTGGGCGGCTGGCACCGGGGGTACAATTTACCATATTTGTGAGCCTACGATCTGCCGACACACTCGAGTAGGGGCGTGCAGCGGTCAGCACTCGGGATTGGTCTGGAGGCTGGCATTTGTCAACCTATCACTGGCGTTTACGTCAGACGCCAAAAAATCACAGAGAATTGTTTACCTTTTAGGATCTTGGTCTCGGTATCCCGATTAACAATAAATTTTGTGAATAAGGCGATTTGTTAGGAGAACTCACAGAGAAATATTGAGGTCTTAATAGAGCAATATGGTATTCAGTATAATTATGTACCAGTCACGCATCACATCACACATAAGCAGACAGGTATGAACATTTATATAGATTTGTTTATTCTATGAGGTTGACAACAGATCAAATAGGCAATTTGGAGCTGGCCACATATACTATGTGGTGAGCACATACGCATTACGAATATTATCACTAAACCCTTAGCTAAGATATTATGATCTTTGATGGGCTAGTTAGATCATAATAATATATACATACATATATATATGAAAATAAGCAGCTGGCAATTTTTTTTCCTTTCCCCCCCATTGTATATAACACTTGCACCAGTCCATCAAGCACATTAAGGCAGGGGATGAGAAGTATGCAGGTGTACCAACTAATGGGTAATTAAACAAAGGGCTTCTGTGATTGGTCTGGTTTAATTTGAAGGGTGGGGCAGTACAGGTAGCTCAGGTATTTATAAGATGTGTGTAGAATTAGAATTCATGCCTGAGGAAACGGTTGATTCCGAGAAACGCGTTGCATGTCACTTATATACTGCACATGAGTGATATATGTATTTTTAATTGTTTTTATTCTTTATTAAACCTTTTTTAAATCATATATCCTCATCCCAAATTGATTATTTCTGAGCTACCTGTTTTATCCGGAGGACTGCGGAGGCTCCTGCTTTACTCCTTATACAGCCAGCTGGTTTGCTGAGAAAACCAGCCTGCTTCCACTGGCACAATTGAGTGCCGCTACAGAATGTGAGTACCCTGTACAGATTGTGAATTTATCAGTGTACTCCTACAGATTCACACAGTGGTGTGCCTTTGTTTGCACCTAGCTCCTGTCTCCATATCGTGGGATCCAGATTCTGAGTCTCTCACTTTGGTTATCCTGGATTGCCTGTTCAGCCAGCTGGTTTGCTGTGAATACCAGCCTGCTCCTATTGGCACATTGGAGTGCCTTTTCATATTGTGAGTACCCTGCACATGTTTTCTATCTGATGTTGGCTGTTTCAGATTCACACATACGGCGCCTCTTTCCTTGTGTTTGATTCTAGATATATTAACCTTTGGAGGGTGAAGATCGAGTGCTGCCTCTGGTTTTGAGAAGACGGATATTTCTACCTTATTTGAGCACCTAGGACTTTGATCTTGTCTTTCATCCAGGACCTAGGACTCTGGTATCTAGTAGTGTGCATACACACACCAATACCATATTTTGTCATATTTGTTATCTGTGTATTGATGGTTTGAAACATATATTTCTTGGTAGCGCCCCCTATTGGGTTTTTCCCTTTGTTTTGATATAGGTTGTTGATGTCATTAGACCACACCCCTTCTCATTACAGAGATGCACATCACCTAATATGCTTAATTGGTAGTAGGCTTTCGAGCCTATATAGCTTGGAGTAAGACAACATGCATAAAGAGGATGATGTGGTCAAAATACTCATTTGCCTAATAATTCTGCACTCCCTGTACAAGGTTCTCAGAAAGAGAATCTGTCAAGCAATGGCTCCCATAATTTAAGATTGCACAAGCAATATCTCATGCAAACATGCATCTCCCTTTTACTTTCAAATAAGACACAAGCATTTTTTCTAACATGTTTTTAAGCTCATGCCATTTTGACAAAAGTTCAAGGTATTTTTATATATATATTATTGGAAACAAGTGCAAAAAATAAACAATTCTGAAAGGACGCAAAATTCCCAACAGAAGTGTTCATAGGGTGGTGCAATGGAATACTTCTATGCTATAAACAGATGTTCTATAATATATACTAATATAGTGAAGAAAAAATGGATGTTGATAGAGAAAAACCAACTACAGTTCTCTAAACTTGATGGTGCATTATACAAATTGTGCGGTATTTCATAAGCTGCTAAATGTCTAAAAAGACACATAAAAGGGCCCCTCGAAGACTAATCCTGTGTCTTGAAAAGCAAAATTGGTAGAGAAAAGAGAGGTATACACAGCGCTACAATAGTTTCTCTGTGCTCTGGCAAAAAAGCAAAGTGCTGAGTAGAGACTTTGGGCAATATTTATCAATGTGCCAGCGGACATGATACGAAGTAGATAGAAGACTGAAAGTGGGGTTGCTAGAGAAAGCCTAGAATACCCACCAAAAGTATGCACAACGAGCACTCTGGGCCCTGACTAATGAAGGCGATTACTTCCACAAAATAGGGGAATGATTAAAATATACCTTTTATTAGTAAATATTTAAAATCAAAACTCAACACACATTTAAAAAAATCCAGAAATACCTAGGTGATATTTCTAATGTTAGTTCAGAGAGGGAATAGTAATATATCTGGCCTGGATATGATAAGGTGAGTAACCCTCTACTGAAAATGAACTTACACACCACTCTATCTGGGGTATAGAGTATAATGTACCATACGTATATGTAACTACTAATGATCTTGCATGCAGGTATTGTAGTGAGGAGAGCTACTTGAGCGTGTTCCACGCTCATAATATTTTTTAATTGCCAGATGTAATACCTTTTGATTAACAGTTCACACGCCACCGCAACCGCTATACTAAAAACTTCTATATCAATATTTATTGTGCCAGAATATCAGTATAAGTACCATGAATCATTAGTGCAAGATATGGTGATCTGGGTTGTGTCAGATCTAGTACTTTGACAGCCGTGCAGGATTTCTTAAACCTTTTTAACAAGATAGAATACAGTTTTGCTTAATACTTAAGTATACTTACTTACATACTATCTGGGTTGTGCCAGATTAGCAGTACGAATACCACTAAGTAATATTGTAATATATTGTGATCTGGGTTGTGTCAGATCTAGCATTCAGATAGTTTTGTAGAAATTTCAGGCACTCTACCAACAAACCAAGTATCGTTTTACTTCATATATAGTCTTAGCTTGTAGATTCATGCCAGTATAGGTTTATATAATAAGCTCATTTTGCATTTGAATACAATCTTGGTCACACTTGATTTAACCACTTGTAAACTTTGCAATAAGACTTGGCTATTGTTACTGAACTCAGAATATCTTTGTAGTTATTATTTTCACAATTCCTAATTAATATGTTAGTGCAATCAAAGATATTCAAGTACAATGCATTATAAACTGAAGATGTCATACCTAGTTACAAAATAACCCTATTTTAACTGTGGCAGCTTTATCATTTGCTGGAATATTTTTGTGCTAGAAATTTAAACTACCTACATAAATAAATTCTTAATATAACAAGGTCACATTGTAGTATCATAGATATCATTTGATCTATGATAGTGATAAATTAGTAGTTGATGACACACCTGGAATACAGTTAACCTCACTAGATGTGGATCAGTTCAATAGCCCTAATAGCGTATATTGCAAAAAATATATAAACATCATACAAGTAATAGAAGTTCATTAGAGGCTAATACTTGATTTATGTTGCAATATAAGGTAATCATAAGATACGCTATAATAGTGATATCCAATTAGATCGCTCAGTATATACAATATGCAGGTGACCTATTCTAAGGGTACTAACTTATATCGGTTAAATTAATATGAACCCTAAAATCACATTGTGACCTTATATGATCTCTTAATAGATGTGGTCAATTTCTGGTCACCTGGAGTTACATTCAGGAAGTATTTAATTCAAGTGTAGTAACAACAAACTAGTAGAATCTCATGTGTTGAAGCACAACATACACTTTCCAACTTCAAACATACCAGACCGATTGTAAGACTGCTGGTAGTATTTTTCTTTATTTCTGACAAACGAGTATAACCTCATGTGTTTAAGCACAACACACATTTTTATATAATAGACAATAGATGGTTTATTAGATTGCTGGTACAAGGTGCCATTATCTTTGATGTTTTTTTTGGGGGGACTACCATGAACTGTTAAATAATTTATTCTTTCCATTTAACCCCCTTTTATGATCTTAGATACATTCCATCCCACAATCAGAACCAATCCAGCATATTATAAGATACTTTACATTGGACTAACACTATTATCCTACACCCCCAATCACTACAATACGTGCATGCAAGATCATTAGTAGTTACATATACGTATGGTACATTATACTCTATACCCCAGATAGAGTGGTGTGTAAGTTCATTTTCAGTAGAGGGTTACTCACCTTATCATATCCAGGCCAGATATATTACTATTCCCTCTCTGAACTAACATTAGAAATATCACCTAGGTATTTCTGGATTTTTTTAAATGTGTGTTGAGTTTTGATTTTAAATATTTACTAATAAAAGGTATATTTTAATCATTCCCCTATTTTGTGGAAGTAATCGCCTTCATTAGTCAGGGCCCAGAGTGCTCGTTGTGCATACTTTTGGTGGGTATTCTAGGCTTTCTCTAGCAACCCCACTTTCAGTCTTCTATTTAGCCTGATGCATGAGCACCATTTCCCACAGTGTATTGATATTATTTTGCACATTAAGTGACAATTTACAACTCATATCACGGGAAAAGCCCGAGTGGTGCCACTGTTAATTTTTTGGTCTTTGAAATGATACGAAGTAGCGTATCATGTCCATCGCACATCCATAAATGCTGACATCATACGCTATCAGCATTTATCATTCCACTAGCAGTTCTTGTAAACTGCTAGTGCAATGCCCTCCACTTCAGATTCACAGCCAATCATCCGCTAGCAGGGGGTGTCAATCAACCTGATAGTATTTGATCGGGTTGATTTCTGTCCGAGGCCTTAGAGCAGGCGGACAAGTTATGGAGCAGCGGTCTTTAGACGGCTGCTTCATAACTTCTGTTTCCGGCGAGCCTGAAGGCCCCTATGTATAAAAGGTGAATAAAATGTATATATAAAAATAATTCCAGTAGCCAGGAGTCCCACTGTATCACCCTGAAGCGTTTCATAGATAAAAATCTTTCTCAGAGGTGATAGGACTGGAATCAATTTTATGTATACATTTTATTCACCTTCTTTGCCTGAGCACAGAGAGACTATTGTTTGCCACAAGACTGGATTTTATGTTACATGCTGTTGTGATACATCATACCTGATGGAGGTTATAGAATGTGAGTAGATTCTACTGTCAGTTTGTGTTTAATGTGTTTATTAAATTGAATTACGCTATGTTTCGCTTCTGATGTTTTCTTGTATGAGAGACGTGAGGAACGCTTGAATTCCAAAAGAACACTCTGACAGTGACATCATCATTATTCGAACAATGCGGTGAAACACTTCATCCTCTCAAGTGCCGTGCCTTTTTCTATTCGAGTGAGGGTCTGTCCGGGAGACGTGAGGGTCGCTTGAAAAACAGGGGAATCCTCTGACAGTGATGCCATTACAATCAGAACACCACGGGTGAAATACCCCCTCTTCTCAAGTACCGTGCCTTACCTCATTTGATTGAGGGTCTGTCCATAAGTAGATTGACACCCCTTTCTGGATTCCTCTATCAAGTGAACTACTATTGGACATTTTATTTCAGCACTTTGCTGTATATAAGTTCACTTTATTTAGATATATTTGTGTTTTTTTCTCTAGCACTGTGTATATCTCTCTTTTCTCTACCAATATATATATATATATATAAAGGAAGAAATCCCCAAATTTGGCATTCCAAAATCACAAATTATTTTGAAATCCATACTTTTTCATTAACATTTATTTTAAAATTAAATAATCAAAAATTATTGTTTTCCCCTGCCTGTAAGTCACAATCTTCTCTTCCTGTGTCTATGGTTTGTGTTTGTATTCTAAAAAGCAAATAGTAATCTATATTGATTGAAAACAATTCATATTACCTTTCTGATTACAGTACTGTACTATCTTTCTGAGGGTACAATGTATACAATAGTAATTAAATTATATAAAACTACCTTTAGCTTACATGTATAAACTGTATTATGTTAATAGTGCCCAAATTACATGATATTATTGTTTACACTTGATCCCATCCCCTCTCCAAACTGCAAATATTCCAAAATACAAACTATTCTGATATCCAAACTTTTTCTGGTCCCAATTAGTTTGGCTAAAGGGTTTTCTACCTATATATATATAGATATAAAATGTGTGTGTGTGTGTGTGGCCCTCGGTTTACGCCGGTTCAATTTGCGCCGTTTCAGAATAACAACCTTTTTTTTCAGTCATGTGAAAAAAAGCAAAGCAAAGTGCACTAATTAAAATAGCCAGTAGGTGGAGCTGTCCGCTTGTTTTGCAGCAAAGTTATGCAATTTAACAGCCTGAAATTGATCTGTGTACACAGAGCAGACATTAGCTATCGATCAACAAGTTTTAGCAGTCACTTCCCTATTATCTTCCTGTCCAGCAGCTTGAGGTGAGGGTGCCTAACTGCTTATTAATCACAGCAAATTGAAATGCATAGAATAGGTGCAGACCCAATATTATCTAATATGCTAACAATGCAGAGAACTGATTGCAGAAAAATGCAAGTAAAAAAAAATGTTTTTGTTTATTAAACTTAGTTTGATGATGATGCAATCTGTTGTGTGATTATTTAAATAGGTGCTGTTAGCAAATGTTTTTGTTCATTAAACTTAGTTTGATGATGATACAATCTATAATATTAGGTTTTTAATGCTGTTTAGCATTTAAAGTCTTCATTTCAAAGCTTTAAAAATAATGTATTAGGTGTTACTTATGACAATTTTGAGAGGGGCCTGGAACCTGACCCCCTCACTTCCCATTGACTTACATTATAAGCTGGGTTTCAATTTACAACGGTTTCGATTTACAACCATTCCTCCTGGAACCTAACCCCGGTGTAAACTGAGGGCTACCTGTATACATCATATATATATATATATATATATATATATATATATATATATATATATATATATATATATATATATATATATATACACACACATACATACATACACACACATGCATAAACTACAGTAATGCAGAGCAAACAAAAAAATGTGGGTTTCATATCCCTTTAAAGGGAAACTGTACTCAAAAAGTGTCTGTGTCTTAGAATTAGAACTGAGTAAGTTGTCCCTTAAAATGCTAGATTTATAAAAAATATATATATTCATATTTTATTTTATATATGGTACACAAAATTATATCTGCCTAAATTATTTATGAGTTACTGATTTATATTTCCCTGCTATATTTCTCTGTATAATAAATATGTTTTTATTATGTATAGATTCACCATTCTAAAATAACAGTTCATATAATATTTAAACGTTCATATATATAAAAATTTATAACATACATTGGGGCCGATTTATCAAGCTCCATATGGAGCTTGATGCCCCTGTTTCCGCACAAGCCTTCAGGCTCGCCCGAAACAGAAGTTATGAAACAGCGGTCTAAAGACCGCTGCTCCATAACTCTTCCACCTGCTCTGAGGCCGCGGACAGAAATCAACCCCATCAAATACGATCAGGTTGATTGACACCCCCTGCTAGTGGCCGATTGGCCGCGAATCTGCAGGGGGCGGCATTGCACCAGCAGTTCACAAGAACTGCTGGTGCAATGATAAATGCCGACAGCGTATGCTGTCGGCATTTTTCGATATGCAGCGGACATGATCTGTTACATCATATCATGTCCGCTCGAAATATGATAAATCTACCCCATTGTGTTTTTAGTATTGTGGGCATTCTGCTCCCTGTTTAAGGTTAAAGGAAACATGACATCCTTTTCCAGTGAACAAGTGACACTTAGCTTCGCCTACCATATGGTATAAGATGGTGTTCTTTCTCTTTATTGAATTGAATTCACATTTTTGTCATGAAACTCAATTCTGCAGTTGGCACTGCATATGAGAAATATATTTAACAGTATTATGGTTTTACAGAATAAAATCTGACTTACTATTCACATATTTTGAATGTCCCTACAAATGTTTTTCCAGATAGCATCAGCCACAAAGACACTGCAGTCCTTTTTTTTAATGTTATTATTACAAAATAACATACTTTAAACCATAATCAATAAGATTTAATGAGAGTAAGTTTACAAGACAATAAACAAATCATTAAATCGAGTCATAGACAAGCCCTAAAATTTCAGCTATTTACAAAAAGGTGGGTGATTTTAAGTCTAATTGGAACCATTCTTTGCTCAATTACTGTTTACAAAAATTAGTCTTTAAAATGGAGAGATTATTTATTTTTTATTTGAATAATACAGAAACCTTTTATACATTTAAATTTGTTTGCATAAATTTCCTTACTCGGTTAGGAATATCAGTCAAATTACAATATTGTTCTTTAACCAAGTGATGCAACAATTTGTTTTAAAAAAGCTTTATTGGGCATTCTACAGCTTAAGCAAAGACTTAAAAAGACATGGAACCCGACAGTTATTATGATTCAGATTGAGAATACAATTTTAACTAACTTTCCAATTTAAGTCTATTATTAATTTTGCTTCATTCTTTTGGTATATTTGTTGAAAGAACAGCAATTCAGTAATGGGAGTTAGCTGAGCAAATTGGGTGAACCAGTAACAAGAGGCATAAGGGTGCAGCCACTATTAAGCATCTAACTCCCAGTAGTACATAACCTAGGTATACTTTTCAACATAAACATCAGGATACCAAGAGAATAAAGCATGTTAGATAATAGAAGTAAATTGGAAAGTTGTGTAAAATTGAATACTTGATCTGAATCATGAACATTTCATTTTGACTTTACTTTCCCTTTAAAAAAACATTTCTCGCTAACAAATATCCAGTGTTAGAAACTGAGCACAACTGTTAAACCCAGAATGCAAGTTCACAAAAACACTTGTGTACTAAATCTAATTCCAAATTTATCCCCATTTCTAATTTAAAGGGATACTAAACCAATTTTTTTCTTTAATGATTTAGAAAGTGCATGCAATTTTTAGCAACTTTCTGATTTACTCCTATTATCATTTTTTCTTTGTTCTCTTGCTATATTTATTTGAAAGGTAGGAATGCAAAGCTTAGGAGCCGGACCATTTTTGGTTCAGACCTGGGTAGAACCTGCTGATTGGTGGCTAAATGTAAGCAAGCGCTATCCAGGGTGCTGAACCTAAAACATTAGAAAGTTGCTTAAAATTGCGTGCGCTATCGGAATCATGAAAGAAAAAAAATTGGGTTTAGTATCTCTAAGTTTTTTACTTCAATTTTCTACCATTTGTTTTTTTTAAATATTATTCAAATCTTTATTGATCAAAATCTCAAACATTGAAAAAATGGAAGATTTCCTTTCTTTAACCATACAAAAAAGGTTGAGTCCACAAATTTACTGGAGGTCACTGCTTCATTAAAGGGACATTGTATACTAGATTTTTTTTTGATAAAGGTTTTGTAGATGATCCATTTATATAGCTCATCTGGGAGTGTTTTTGTAAAAATGTATAGTGTTGCTTATTTTTAATAACATTGTGCTTATTTTCAGACTTCTAACCATGCCCTAAAGTGTCAGATTTATACTCCCATTTACAGAGTCCTGCTGATTCCTGTTTGTGTAATCTGGGAAGGGGGGGGGGGTCTTTGCCTGTTTTCGCGGCCCCTTTCACTGGGTGTCTCAGACTAACCTTATCAACAGTGTATTAAGCGGTCTAAGCTGCTTTGCAGTATTTGCAGGGATAAGTTTGCACATGTACTAGAGAAGGGGGCAGCATTACATACTTGCTTGAGTTTAATGGAACATATGGTCAGCGGACGAACAAGGCCCACTGTCCATACACTGCAAAAGCCCTGCAGACAGGTTTAAAAGTTGAGAAGCTTAGTACATCTGGCCCAGGTTAAAAGCAGAATAAAAAAGTGTTTTGCCAATCAAACAATGGTCAATAAGCATTTTTTTTTCCTAGTATTGCTAAATCTGTCAAATGCAGATTTAAAAATATTCTAAATGGTTAACAATCCAAATGTATATAATCTTGTCCTTAGGTATGTGTACCGAGCGCTAAAGTTTATAAAAAGGCCTTAAGCTTACTAACAGATTAGCCTCCTAGCAGGCTAAATAGTAGGTAACAGAATAGGGGGCGATAGTAAGCGCTGAATAGCTTAAAAGGCTGGAAACTAAATTCTGGCGAATAATTTATTCCATATACATTCAAATTAAAATCACAGATAAAATGTTAAAACACAATGTTCATATAGAAATACAGTAAAATTCTATTCATGGATCCATGAAATATTCCAGGAGTTTTGTACCTGGCTACTTTAGTTATACAAAACCTTGAATGTAGCTATCTCCAAAGTTCTTATGTGTGTTTGGGATAGATTAATAAGTCAGTTACCTGACTTAGGCGTTCTGGATTTGGTTCTATTGTCAGTGGATGAAAAATGTGTGGACTGTGGTTCAGATCAGACAAATGTGATGTGTAACAATAAACAATATATCAACTTTCAAATAAACATTAAAATCTCAGCACATGATGGTGTAAAAGCATTCGTTCAAACTTCAATACAAAATTCAAAAAATAATACAATAATCAAAGGCGTGTGAGATCCGTTACCGGACCAAGTGGAGGAGGGGCTGTGAAAGAACGTGACGTTGATTCAAAAAGTAGGTGTTTAACCCCAGAGAAATGTGAATCCACACTAGCGCTAGTGAAAAAATTCAAAAAGAAAAAAATATATAAAAAATATATATAAAAAATAAAGAAAATATAGAAAAATATATATATAGTTCAATGTAGATCAAACTTGGACAGATGAAAAAATGTGAGACAGATGAAAATAATGTGTATCTTCGAAAATAAATGAATAATCCCTTTGAAAAATAAAATAAAAATATCCGCAATCCAAAAGTGTAAAATTACTTAAAACAGATATAAATCTTGATGGGCAAAAGTCTTAATTGGCAGAAATTCTATATAGGTGCTCCAAAACACAGAGCCGCTTCAGCACCCTAGGTGCCAGATCCGGAGGTGGTAGTTACCAACTGGTAAGTGATATTGTTAGTGTCTATGATGGAAGTCCATATAGTATATATAGAAATATTGTTCATAAAGTCAATATCACAAAAATATAAAAATATAAAAAGATGAAAAAGCCTGAAAGAGAAAAAGAAAAACAATAGTGCAACACTGTATATAAGGGACAATAGTGGTATAAGAATCAAGCTCACCAGTATGTCTGTCAACGCGTTTCGGCCACGATTTGGCCTTTCTCAAGACTGCCGGATCTGGCACCTAGGGTGCTGAAGCGGCTCTGTGTTTTGGAGCACCTATATAGAATTTCTGCCAATTAAGACTTTTGCCCATCAAGATTTATATCTGTTTTAAGTAATTTTACACTTTTGGATTGCGGATATTTTTGTTTTATTTTTCAAAGGGATTATTCATTTATTTTCGAAGATACACATTATTTTCATCTGTCTCACATTTTTTCATCTGTCCAAGTTTGATCTACATTGAACTATATATATATTTTTCTATATTTTCTTTATTTTTTATATATATTTTTTATATATTTTTTTCTTTTTGAATTTTTTCACTAGCGCTAGTGTGGATTCACATTTCTCTGGGGTTAAACACCTACTTTTTGCATCAACGTCACGTTCTTTCACAGCCCCTCCTCCACTTGGTCCGGTAACGGATCTCACACGCCTTTGATTATTATATTATTTTTTTAATTTTGTATTGAAGTTTGAACGAATGCTTTTACACCATCATGTGCTGAGATTTTAATGTTTATTTGAAAGTTGATATATTGTTTATTGTTACACATCACATTGGTCTGATCTGAACCACAGTCCACACATTTTTCATCCACTGACAATAGAACCATATCCAGAACGCCTAAGTCAGGTAACTGACTTATTAATCTATCCCAAACACACATAAGAACTTTGGAGATAGCTACATTCAAGGTTTTGTATAACTAAAGTAGCCAGGTACAAAACTCCTGGAATATTTCATGGATCCATGAATAGAATTTTACTGTATTTCTATATGAACATTGTGTTTTAACGTTTTATCTGTGATTTTAATTTGAATATATATGGAATAAATTATTCGCCAGAATTTAGTTTCCAGCCTTTTAAGCTATTCAGCGCTTACTATCGCCCCCTATTCTATATAATCTTGTCCCTCAGACCATTATTCAGACCTCAGACCAGGGGGTAGATTTATCAAGCAGGGGATGCTGCAATCTACCCCAGATGTTTCCGGCTCGCCGGAAACTTAAGTTAAGAAGCAGCAGTCGTAAGAGGTGAGAGCAATCATCCCGATCAAATATGATCGGGTTGATTGACACCCCCTGCTAGCGGCCAATTGGCCGCAAATGTGCAAGGGGCGGCATTGCACAAGCATTTCACCAGAAATGCTTGTGCAATGTTAAATGCTGACAGCGTATGCTGTCGGCATTTAGCGATGTCAGGCAGACATGATTTGCCACAGTGAATCATGTCCGCCCGCCAATTGATAATTTGGCCCCCAGGTCTCAGTAAGCTCTAAATTTTTAACGCTGTTATGTGTCGCCCTGTGCTATAAACAACACTCCACTTGTAATCTGGGCCACAATAATTATACTAATATAGAGTCCCCACCAACACTGCATCTTTATATATATTTTGTTAGCAGAAATGTCCTCATCGTATTGCCAGTGTATACTCAGATTACATAACCAAATATTTTCTTTTTCTGCCTTGCATTTAATACCAGTCTTAAACCCTCTGAGTTTTCAGTATAAATAATATATAATTGTCTAATCACTGTACTTCTTGCATATGGCTTTGTAATATATTGAGTCTTCATAAATAAATGATAATAATAATACAAGAGGCAGTTAAATTAGGCCTATAAAAACTAATATGACGGTTATAAATATATTGTAAAGTATCAGTAGATTTGAAATGTATAAATTACACAGTATAATAATGTATTATTGTAGAATCAAACACACTTTACATATTAAATACTAATGAAGTTAGAATATTAATTTTATTGGACTCTGGATGCAGGTTGTTGCAATAAATAGAGAGCAATAATAAAATATAACATAGTTGTAAAAATCAGTACACCAGGATATAAAGATAGAACATAACGGACACCAACATCATCACAAGGCAGAGATTAGTCTTTACAGTTACACAGACTAAAAGTAATATATAAACTGCAGGACTTTGTTTTTATTAGCACTAGTTACAAACTTAAAGGGACAATCAAGTCAAAATGAAACTTTAACGATTCAGATAGAGCAGGCGATTTTAAACAACTTTCCAATTCACGTCCATTAACAAAATAGGCACAGTCTTTTTATATTTACACTTTTTGAGTCACTAGCTCCTACTGTACTCCTATTTACTCCTATATACGTAAATGCATTTGTGATTGGCTGATGGTTGTCACATGGTACAGGGGGAGTGGAAATAGACATAACTTTGAAATTTGTCAGAAAAAATCTACTACTCATTTGAAGTTCAGACTAAGTGCTATTGCATTGTCTTTTTATCATGCATTTGTGGATTATACAATTCTACTGTATTTACTGATCCTTTAATAATATGTATACAGTTGTGTGTATAGAGTTACATTGACACTGGGGTGATTTAAATGTTATTTGTTGTATCAAATAAAGTGAAACCCCTGCATACCTGGGCATTCTCAAATTTTTAGCACTTTTCTTAGATCTATAGTAGGTGTCCAAAGTGTCAGCATGGTTGCTTGCAACATTATGACACATAAATAAAACAGAATAACCCTATGGGGCCGATTTATCAAGCTTTGTATGGAGTTTGATGCCCCTTGTTTCCAGCGAGCCTTCAGGCTCGCCGGAAACAGAAGTTATGAAGCAGCGGTCTAAAGACAGCTGCTCCATAACTTGTCCGTCTGCTCTGAGGCCGCGGACCGAAATCAACCCAATCGAATACGATCAGGTTGATTGACACCCCCTGCTAGCGGCCGTTTGGCCGTGAATCTGCAGGGGGTGGCATTGCACCAGCAGTTCACAAGAACTGCTGGTGCAATAATAAATGCCGACAGCGCATGCTGTCGGCATTTATTGATGTGCGGTGGACATGATACGCTACATCGTATCATGTCCGCCTGCACATTAATAAATATACCCCTTTAAGTGTTTTCTGTTTTATTTTCTATTCAAGGTTTTCCTGATATAAATCTCAGAGGATGCTTTTCTATACTGTGCTATAATATTAGCCTAGATTATGTTGGTGAACATTTTTGTTATATTTATTGTTTTTTACTTTTTATTTAATTTAAATATAATATCCACCACTCAGAGAGAGAGTTATTAAAGCGCCAAAGGACAAAGGCCGGGTCTAAGTTTAAGAGTAATATATCATTTATTCAATACATTAAAAATATAAAAATACAAAAATATACCTTGAACACATTAAAATATAATCGAGGATCCAAGATTTTACAATAAGTTAAAACCAAAATATAAAAATAGATATACAATACTTGACTTGAACAGTCTTGTGGACTGTCTAGCAGTGTGATAAGTTGTATTCCAATAGAAGAATAATTTGGTACAATCAATGTGTCTGCTGAGGGGTATTGAAGTTTAATTTGGCTAGGGTGGCTGTCTTAAATTAAATGTAAGTGACAGTGCCAAGAAAAGAATAAAATAATGTTGTATTAATTGTGTCTGTAAACTGAGTGTCCAAATAAAGTGTGGAAAAATATTATATCCAAACAAATGATGGTGAAAGAACAGTGGAAACAAACGTTAACAGAAGAACAGTGTAAAGCTCACAATTTTACACAATTAGCAATCTTAAAAAGTTGTGTGGTGTTAATCAAACATAAAAGGTGAAGTCAGGTGTTATAACATGATGGCAAACTCCAAGAAAAACAACAAAAAATAGAATAATTAAAAAATGAAAAAAGTATCCTGAAAAATGTATCCTGAAAAATGTGAACAGTCATACAGCCATGGAAAATGTCAGAATGAAAAAATGTACTTGTATGTCCCAAATGAGATGCAGTGGTTTTTCTCCCAGTGTTATTTCTCCCAATGTGAGGTGCAATAGGACTCTTAAGTGATGACCCAATCGGTCAGTTCAGTTTTCTGCAATATTGATCCTTTCTGTCAAAAAACAAGAACAATAATAGTGCAGACGTTTTTCACAATAGATCCCTATCAGAGTATCACTTACCAGTCGACGCGTTTCGGTCATGCATTGACCTTTATCAAGACTGGTTTTAACTACTTCTTTGGGTCTTTTTATACCCTTGTTCAATTGTTAATTTTTCATTTTTTCGTACTACCGGAAGTGCAGTTTACCACTTCCGGTTTCGGGTGGCGATAGTTAATTAGTATCGTTTTGTAAAATACTTATCTGTTGCTATTACATTATTCAAAGTAAAATTAGGAGCTTGTATCTTAGGTATGTACAGTTTAGTGTATTTTGTTTTGTTTAGTATTTCGTTCTTACTCCCGAGTTTCTTGTAATCTGATTGGTCAGATATGGGGCGTATTCTCTATACCTATTGCTATTGGTTATTTGCCTCGGTCTTGTAGATAGACACTAACAGCCTATTACATAAGGGGGTGTGTGTTATATCCATTTTCCTATTCGTCCCTATTTCTTAGTTTGTTGATAGTATGAAGGCGATTTCTATGCTATTCTCAGTGTGATGTTAATTACGAGTAGGTTGTGTTTCATTGTGCGGTCCGGTTATGGTTGATATGAAATGATGTAAAAACTGTGTTAGACATCCAACGTAATAAGTCAAAAATAAAAAATAAAGAAATAAAAAATATAAATATTATAACAAATACAGACATACTTTATACATTGTACATTCTTAGCACTTTGTGCTACTACAATGTTTTGCTGTATTTAACATGATTAAATGGTGCACTGACAGATTTGTGATGTATGGAGTTTCGATGTTTCTTTTTCAATATTATTTCAATAAACCCGTGCTTTGTCATTTGTTTTTATTCTTTTTCAGAATCACAGATCTGTTTTAAAAAAGGATTAAGTATCATAAATCTTCTCGTTAGGTTTTTTCAGATATATATCGCTAATTACTGTTTTTAAAGCTTCTTTCTGATTATCCAACTTAACGGTTAATTTTTCAGAGGACTGGGTCAATGGTTCTTCTCTAGTAAACTAAATGTTCTGTCTTTTGTTTATGAGTTCTCATGTTGTGTTAGTGGATTTTGTAATCAAAATACGTTTGTCCCCCTTTATTGGATATTGGAGGGCCGATCGTAGGGACCACTTGGTTATGGTATTAAAACACCCATGTCTGGTCATCTCTATGTTATTTCTTTTTTTCTTTTTCATTTTCAAAGGAATCAGTGGGGAAGTTTTTGAACATAAATCCCATTCATTAAAGCTGATATATTCAATAGAGTTTTCGACACAATAGAGTTTTTTATATAAATAAAGTCTTTTAACATCTAAGGTGTTTTACATATTAGAATTTATAAGTGTCCTCATATATAAGTGTGATGGTTAATATTAATACAGTGGATTGGTCTTTTTGATGATTCAATATTTAAGTTAGCAATCTGATATATTTAACTAGTCCAAACGTTTTGGGGCTAGATAGACAGTGTGAGAGATAGGTTTAGAGATGAGATACAAAGGGAGAGGTGTTACACATAAATTCTGATGTTTATTCATCTGTACTTTCATTTTCTCCAGATAAATGTGGGATATTTGTGACGTTATTCATAAATTTCCTGTCTGTAACTATGACCCTTTTAGAGGAAAAAGTTCTGATGCTTTTCTTCTTATAATGAAGTGTTTTCTCAAGGTAGTCAAATTCTCTTACTTAGGTATGGACAAAGGTGAGGATGGGGACGGTTGTATGTATAAGAGTTTCCCAGGATGGTCTTGTCTTCCTGAAATATAATATCTGGAGGGTCGCTTTGATCCTCTAGGTTTGCTCTGGTACTCTTCCGCAGCCTTATTTATTCTAAGCCGATCCTTAGTTCAGGTTCAGTAGATGAGACAGGTCCTCTTTATTATTCAAACCTCTTGGGTAGAGAGAGTCAAGGCGAAATATCCATTTTGACTCCTCAGTGAGTAGTTTTTTCTCCTGGTTGCCTCCTCTCCAATCCCTTGGTACTTTTTGTATTCCCATATATGTCAATGTTTTGATGTTTCCTTGATGTTTTTCTGAGAAATGTTTGTACAATGCGGTCTCTTTGCTGAGTTTTTCGATACACAGCAGATGTTCGCGTATCCTGTCTCTCAGTGGTCTGGACGTTTGTCCCACATATTGGAGACCACATGGGCATTGGAGAAGGTACACAACGTCCTTATCTTGACACTTTATTAGGTCTTTGATCTTGTATTTTTCTTTATTATTGTGTGATTGGAACATTGTAGATTTTTTGCCACATTTGCATGCCTTGCATGTGTGACAGGGAAAAAAACCTTTTATTATTTTCCCAAATGTGTCTTTTATTCCAGATTGTTTGACCTTTTTGATACTTGGGGCTAGTTTTTCAGGTTATTGGTCCTTCTGTATACAAACTTTGGTCGTTGAGGTAGTTTCTCTCCTAGGATGTCATCATCCTTCAATATGTTCCAATGCTTCCTAAAGATGTCTTCGATAACACGACTGTTTTCGCTGTATTCCGTTATTAGTGGTACATCCAGGATCTCGTTGTTATTATTCCCACTGGATTTATCTTTGTATTTGGTAAGTTCCTTTCTTTCAATTTTTCGGACATCTTCTATCTTCTGATCCAATAGGTGTTTGTTGTAACCTCTCTCGATAAATTTAGCTTTGATTAACTGGGCTTGTTCCTCCCATTTTTGTGGATCTGAACAGTTTTTCTTCATCCGTAGAAGTTGTCCCTTTGGGATATTTGCCTTCCAATTTCTGTGGTGGCAACTGGTTTGGTGGACATAGTTGTTACTGTCCACCTGTTTGAAATGGGTTGATGTTTCAATGGTATTGTTCTTTATTTCTATTTTCAGATCAAGATAAGTAAGAGATTTTTGACTATATTCATATGTAAAGTGGAGATTCACTTCATTTTGGTTCATCACTTTGAAGGTATATTCTAGATCTTCTTGTGTTCCTCTCCAAACAAGTATGATGTCATCGATATAGCGGCGATAGAGGACCAGATCCGCACCTGCAGGACATGACTCCCAGAATATTTCTTCCCATTTGGCCATATAGAGGTTGGCATAGCTAGGCGCGAACCTGGTCCCCATCGCCGTCCCACATATCTGTCTGTAGAATTTCCCTTCATTACTGAAGTAATTATGGTGTAAAATATAGTTTATACTTTCTAGTATAAATTCGCATTGTCTTTCTGGGATCTCTCCATCTCTCTCTAGGTAGAATTTGACAGCTTTCAATCCTTCCTCATGAGGAATACTTGTGTATAATGCAGTAACATCACAAGTTGCCAGGATGTAGTTATCTTCCCAGCTTATGTCCTCGAGTAGATTGATTATCTGAGTGGAATCCCTTATGTATGATGGGCGTTCTCTGACAAACTTCTGGAGATGTCTGTCCACATACTCCGACAGATTGCTGCTTAAAGACCCTATCCCTGAGATTATTGGTCTTCCCGGGAGGTTGTTCAGACTTTTATGAATTTTGGGGAGGTGATATATTATCGGTGTCTTCGGAAATGGTACATTTATATAGTTGTACTCTTTTTCATTCAGAATGTTTTCTTCTTTTGCTCCCTTCAAAAGGTTTGTCAGTGTTTTCTTGTATAGATTGACCGGGTTTTCTTTCAGTTTTTCATATGTGTTTTGGTCACCCAAAATCCTCTCCATCTCCTTGTTATAGTCTGTCTTATTCATCACCACAATCCCACCGCCTTTATCAGCCGGCTTAATGGTGAGATTGTGGTTATCTTCCAACTTCTTAACAATTTCGATTTGTTTATTCGATAGGTTTTTGTTTTTCAATTTTAGCTTCTTATTGTCTATGTCTCGTATTTCTCTACATACTACAGTCTCGAATGTTTTGAGTGCCGTCCCTTTGTGTGTCAAGGGGTAGAATGTAGATTTTGGCTTCAGATTGGTATGTTTGTAGCCATCAACTTGTTGAGTGTGAGTATATCCTTGAAAGCCATAACCAATCCTTTCCAAAGGTGATTTCAGAAAAAATCTTTTCAGAGTTAATTCTAAAAAAGAAGTAGAGGATGAGGAGGAATGTGGTACTTGTGTATCTGTTTTTATTTGGGTACCCAAATAAAAACAGATACACAAGTACCACATTCCTCCTCATCCTCTACTTCTTTTTTAGAATTGGTCCTCCAAAACCACAAAAAAGGAGAACAAAATCAATCCTCCACACAGGTAAAAACAAGACCCACAGAGGGAAAAGAGGAGGCTTAAAGACAAAGAAAGGAACAAACGAAATAGACCATCAAACAGATGAGGAATCTGAGAAAGGGATATTTAATCTAAGTTCCTATAAACTGAGTAAAGATGAAAGATCCATCTTAAAATTGGGCTTATCCTTTGCCCCTTCTAAAAGTTTGGACAAGTTCACGACATTCATAAACACAAAAGAATTTATCAGAAAACTAACTCTGAAAAGATTTTTTCTGAAATCACCTTTGGAAAGGATGGGTTATGGCTTTCAAGGATATACTCACACTCAACAAGTTGATGGCTACAAACATACCAATCTGAAGCCAAAATCTACATTCTACCCCTTGACACACAAAGGGACGGCACTCGAAACATTCGAGACTGTAGTATGTAGAGAAATACGAGACATAGACAATAAGAAGCTAAAATTGAAAAACAAAAACCTATCGAATAAACAAATCGAAATTGTTAAGAAGTTGGAAGATAACCACAATCTCACCATTAAGCCGGCTGATAAAGGCGGTGGGATTGTGGTGATGAATAAGACAGACTATAACAAGGAGATGGAGAGGATTTTGGGTGACCAAAACACATATGAAAAACTGAAAGAAAACCCGGTCAATCTATACAAGAAAACACTGACAAACCTTTTGAAGGGAGCAAAAGAAGAAAACATTCTGAATGAAAAAGAGTACAACTATATAAATGTACCATTTCCGAAGACACCGATAATATATCACCTCCCCAAAATTCATAAAAGTCTGAACAACCCCCCGGGAAGACCAATAATCTCAGGGATAGGGTCTTTAAGCAGCAATCTGTCGGAGTATGTGGACAGACATCTCCAGAAGTTTGTCAGAGAACGCCCATCATACATAAGGGATTCCACTCAGATAATCAATCTACTCGAGGACATAAGCTGGGAAGATAACTACATCCTGGCAACTTGTGATGTTACTGCATTATACACAAGTATTCCTCATGAGGAAGGATTGAAAGCTGTCAAATTCTACCTAGAGAGAGATGGAGAGATCCCAGAAAGACAATGCGAATTTATACTAGAAAGTATAAACTATATTTTACACCATAATTACTTCAGTAATGAAGGGAAATTCTACAGACAGATATGTGGGACGGCGATGGGGACCAGGTTCGCGCCTAGCTATGCCAACCTCTATATGGCCAAATGGGAAGAAATATTCTGGGAGTCATGTCCTGCAGGCGCGGATCTGGTCCTCTATCGCCGCTATATCGATGACATCATACTTGTTTGGAGAGGAACACAAGAAGATCTAGAATATACCTTCAAAGTGATGAACCAAAATGAAGTGAATCTCCACTTTACATATGAATATAGTCAAAAATCTCTTACTTATCTTGATCTGAAAATAGAAATAAAGAACAATACCATTGAAACATCAACCCATTTCAAACAGGTGGACAGTAACAACTATGTCCACCAAACCAGTTGCCACCACAGAAATTGGAAGGCAAATATCCCAAAGGGACAACTTCTACGGATGAAGAAAAACTGTTCAGATCCACAAAAATGGGAGGAACAAGCCCAGTTAATCAAAGCTAAATTTATCGAGAGAGGTTACAACGAACACCTATTGGATCAGAAGATAGAAGATGTCCGAAAAACTGAAAGAAAGGAACTAACCAAATACAAAGATAAATCCAGTGGGAATAATAACAACGAGATCCTGGATGTACCACTAATAACGGAATACAGCGAAAACAGTCGTGTTATCGAAGACATCTTTAGGAAGCATTGGAACATATTGAAGGATGATGACATCCTAGGAGAGAAACTACCTCAACGACCAAAGTTTGTATACAGAAGGACTAATAACCTGAAAAACAAACTAGCCCCAAGTATCAAAAAGGTCAAACAATCTGGAATAAAAGACACATTTGGGAAAATAATAAAAGGTTTTTTTCCCTGTCACACATGCAAGGCATGCAAATGTGGCAAAAAATCTACAATGTTCCAATCACACAATAATAAAGAAAAATACAAGATCAAAGACCTAATAAAGTGTCAAGATAAGGACGTTGTGTACCTTCTCCAATGCCCATGCGGTCTCCAATATGTGGGACAAACGTCCAGACCACTGAGAGACAGGATACGCGAACATCTGCTGTGTATCGAAAAACTCAGCAAAGAGACCGCATTGTACAAACATTTCTCAGAAAAACATCAAGGAAACATCAAAACATTGACATATATGGGAATACAAAAAGTACCAAGGGATTGGAGAGGAGGCAACCAGGAGAAAAAACTACTCACTGAGGAGTCAAAATGGATATTTCGCCTTGACTCTCTCTACCCAAGAGGTTTGAATAATAAAGAGGACCTGTCTCATCTACTGAACCTGAACTAAGGATCGGCTTAGAATAAATAAGGCTGCGGAAGAGTACCAGAGCAAACCTAGAGGATCAAAGCGACCCTCCAGATATTATATTTCAGGAAGACAAGACCATCCTGGGAAACTCTTATACATACAACCGTCCCCATCCTCACCTTTGTCCATACCTAAGTAAGAGAATTTGACTACCTTGAGAAAACACTTCATTATAAGAAGAAAAGCATCAGAACTTTTTCCTCTAAAAGGGTCATAGTTACAGACAGGAAATTTATGAATAACGTCACAAATATCCCACATTTATCTGGAGAAAATGAAAGTACAGATGAATAAATATCAGAATCTATGTGTAACACCTCTCCCTTTGTATCTCATCTCTAAACCTATCTCTCACACTGTCTATCTAGCCCCAAAACGTTTGGACTAGTTAAATATATCAGATTGCTAACTTAAATATTGAATCATCAAAAAGACCAATCCACTGTATTAATATTAACCATCACACTTATATATGAGGACACTTATAAATTCTAATATGTAAAACACCTTAGATGTTAAAAGACTTTATTTATATAAAAAACTCTATTGTGTCGAAAACTCTATTGAATATATCAGCTTTAATGAATGGGATTTATGTTCAAAAACTTCCCCACTGATTCCTTTGAAAATGAAAAAGAAAAAAAGAAATAACATAGAGATGACCAGACATGGGTGTTTTAATACCATAACCAAGTGGTCCCTACGATCGGCCCTCCAATATCCAATAAAGGGGGACAAACGTATTTTGATTACAAAATCCACTAACACAACATGAGAACTCATAAACAAAAGACAGAACATTTAGTTTACTAGAGAAGAACCATTGACCCAGTCCTCTGAAAAATTAACCGTTAAGTTGGATAATCAGAAAGAAGCTTTAAAAACAGTAATTAGCGATATATATCTGAAAAAACCTAACGAGAAGATTTATGATACTTAATCCTTTTTTAAAACAGATCTGTGATTCTGAAAAAGAATAAAAACAAATGACAAAGCACGGGTTTATTGAAATAATATTGAAAAAGAAACATCGAAACTCCATACATCACAAATCTGTCAGTGCACCATTTAATCATGTTAAATACAGCAAAACATTGTAGTAGCACAAAGTGCTAAGAATGTACAATGTATAAAGTATGTCTGTATTTGTTATAATATTTATATTTTTTATTTCTTTATTTTTTATTTTTGACTTATTACGTTGGATGTCTAACACAGTTTTTACATCATTTCATATCAACCATAACCGGACCGCACAATGAAACACAACCTACTCGTAATTAACATCACACTGAGAATAGCATAGAAATCGCCTTCATACTATCAACAAACTAAGAAATAGGGACGAATAGGAAAATGGATATAACACACACCCCCTTATGTAATAGGCTGTTAGTGTCTATCTACAAGACCGAGGCAAATAACCAATAGCAATAGGTATAGAGAATACGCCCCATATCTGACCAATCAGATTACAAGAAACTCGGGAGTAAGAACGAAATACTAAACAAAACAAAATACACTAGACTGTACATACCTAATATACAAGCTCCTAATTTTACTTTGAATAATGTAATAGCAACAGATAAGTATTTTACAAAACGATACTAATTAACTATTGCCACCCGAAACCGGAAGTGGTAAACTGCACTTCCGGTAGTACAAAAAAATGAAAAATTAACAATTGAACAAGGGTATAAAAAGACCCAAAGAAGTAGTTAAAACCAGTCTTGATAAAGGTCAATGCATGACCGAAACGCGTCGACTGGTAAGTGATACTCTGATAGGGATCTATTGTGAAAAACGTCTGCACTATTATTGTTCTTGTTTTTTGACAGAAAGGATCAATATTGCAGAAAACTGAACTGACCGATTGGGTCATCACTTAAGAGTCCTATTGCACCTCACATTGGGAGAAATAACACTGGGAGAAAAACCACTGCATCTCATTTGGGACATACAAGTACATTTTTTCATTCTGACATTTTCCATGGCTGTATGACTGTTCACATTTTTCAGGATACATTTTTCAGGATACTTTTTTCATTTTTTAATTATTCTATTTTTTGTTGTTTTTCTTGGAGTTTGCCATCATGTTATAACACCTGACTTCACCTTTTATGTTTGATTAACACCACACAACTTTTTAAGATTGCTAATTGTGTAAAATTGTGAGCTGTACACTGTTCTTCTGTTAACGTTTGTTTCCACTGTTCTTTCACCATCATTTGTTTGGATATAATATTTTTCCACACTTTATTTGGACACTCAGTTTACAGACACAATTAATACAACATTATTTTATTCTTTTCTTGGCACTGTCACTTACATTTAATTTAAGACAGCCACCCTAGCCAAATTAAACTTCAATACCCCTCAGCAGACACATTGATTGTACCAAATTATTCTTCTATTGGAATACAACTTATCACACTGCTAGACAGTCCACAAGACTGTTCAAGTCAAGTATTGTATATCTATTTTTATATTTTGGTTTTAACTTATTGTAAAATCTTGGATCCTCGATTATATTTTAATGTGTTCAAGGTATATTTTTGTATTTTTATATTTTTAATGTATTGAATAAATGATATATTACTCTTAAACTTAGACCCGGCCTTTGTCCTTTGGGGCTTTAATAACTCTCTCTCTGATTATCCACTTATTTGACCGCTAGGGGTCAATTCATTAAAGCTAAGGGTCCCTTTAGCATTAGGCGCTTAGTGTCAACCCTATATAATATCCACCACTGTAGTGTATATTATTGACTTCTTTTTTTATCAATATTAAAAACATCTTTGATAAGAGGGGTATGGAATAAACTTATTCCTTTTATGGTAGTCTATCAACCACCTCTCAATCCCTGCCTGAAATTATAAAACATATTAATTTTATTTAGGTAAATTCAGTAACAATACATTTATGATCAATTATATCATAGAATCATGGAGATTACTTTATACCAGATATAACTTGTCTATCCTATTTAGTCACCCAGTAACATAAAATAAATAAAACATTTCCTGAGATCCTGATTTGTCTAAATGTAAGGGATATGTATTCGGTGATACCTGTTAAATATAATTTGCCTGACAGTTTTATCATGGGGAAAACTGATCATAAATTCAGTACAGGGAGGGAAATAAACTGCATCCGATCAATAAAAGTTACTAAACCCTGATTTTAGATATTCACTGGATTTAGGCATGGAATTGTATATCAAGTGCTAAACAAAATAACAACAAAAAATGGACAGACAGACCTATAGATAGATTGATAGATAGATAGATAGATAGATAGATATATGATAGATAGATAGATAGATAGATAGATATATGATAGATAGATAGATAGATAGATAGATAGATAGATAGATAGATAGATAGATAGATATAGGCAGATATATAGATATAGGCAGATAGATAGATTGATAGATGATACATAGATAGATGATAGATAGATAGATAGATAGATAGATAGATAGATAGATAGATAGATAGATAGATAGATATGGATATAGATATGTTTTAGAATATTTAAAAAAATCAATACCACCCTTATATAAGTATTTCACTGTTTCCCTATTTGTTTGATAGTTTTTCCGATATTCTTTGGGGGCTTAGCTGCATCTACCAAAGTAGAATATCCTCTGTCTCTCATTTTACCTTGAACTTAACCCTTTTGGTAAAGAACTGATATGGATTAATATTGAGAAACATCTTAATTACAAAGGTTCATGGTAGGGATGGGCGAATGTTTAGCAACATTCAATAAATTAAACGAATTTTAACACATACGTTCATTCAAATCGAATTTCAAATGTTTACATAACATTCTAACATTCGATTTTCGAATGTTCGGTTTTAAATTTTACGATTACATTAAAAAATATTCATTTAGAAAAATTCAAATTTATATTTGTAATAGTATTTCTAATACTTTCTTCAAATGTAATATTCAAATTATGCAATATTCAAATTCGAAAAAATTTGAATTTATATGTTTGTAATAGTATTTCTAATGCTTTCTTTAAATAAAATATTCGAATTATGCAATATTCTATATAGAAACATTTGAAATTATATATTTGTATCTATTATGTATCAATTTACTAGATTCCCTACCACATGAACTATTGAACTTCTGAATAGTATTTGTTAAATAGAATGTTAAATTCAAAATTTTTAATGTGGACATTTGATCTAATTATAAACATTCAAATTTGAAAATGACATTCGAAAGCTGTAAAAAGCATTCAATTATAGAATTTTTAAGAATATTCATTCTTATCAACATTCAGATTTATAATTCAAATTTCGGTAATAACATTTGTTCTAACATTCAAATTCGAAAATGTACACAGTCGCCCATCCCTAGTTCATGGTAATGAATCATACCATGGATTCAATATTGGTTAAGTGACAATAAATCCCAGACAATTTCTAATACATCTGGTGTTAGATTATTTTGAAAATAAATTACCCAGGTACATTTCTCTCTTTTAGAACATTCCCATATTATATATATTTAAGAACAATTTACACCTACTATAAAAGTTCTTGGTCTACAAGGCCTATGTTTTCCTTGTTGGCTAATTAATTTCTGAACCGTATCTTTGAAAGTTTAATTAGTTTGATCGGCTCAGAAAGTGGCTGCTCAAACTGTTTCCTTGTTAAATTAAGTTTCTCTGTTTAAGTGAGGAACTAAGGGAGTTAAAGAGATTTAAAATGTTTGTTGCATAAGGAGGTTGCAAAGTTTTATACTTTATTATTAATTGTTTTATTTACACTTGCTTTTTTAAACAGTTCCTGTTTTTTCCCTTGCTTTCTACACGGTGGTGTGGTTAATAAACAGGGCAGTAAATACCTTGTAATTACAATATATTGCTGTTGTATTGCTACAGAATTACATATAACAATTTTGAATAGATATGGAGCTGTTAGCCTTGAGAAGGCAGCAGGATGCATTTTTGATAAGATAAATTTGATAATAGAAGTTAATTGGAATTTTTTTTTAAATTGTATTCTCTATCTGAACAATAAAATACAAATTTGGGAGTTTTGTGTCCCTTTAAGACAGAGATTGAAGATATGTTTGTAAAAGCTGCTTATTTATAGTTTGCACTTCAACAGGGACATCCTAAAACATTTAATGGCTTAATTTAGCTTAATGAGTGAAAAAGTCCCTTAATGTTAATCAATTGCTGCATAATTTTGCACAACCTAAGATTTCCACTATCCAAGTCTATCCTAGACGTTTCATGGATTTTGGTGGTCCACAAGGCAAATGAGTGACATTTAGCTTGTTTTTTGGGGAGCTCAATGTGGCCTAACGTACAAAATTGAACTTAGATGTTAACCAATTTCCCCCAAACTTCACACAATACATTCATCTATATATTCAAACATATTCAGGACATTTGATAAAACATACCAAAAGTTATTCACATTTAACAATTTGTTTACAATCCTAATCATTTAATGTGAGCAGCTAAATGTAAAAAGAGCTTAATGTACCAAAATTCACCTAAACATCAATCAATTGCCTTAAAACTTGGTACAAACTCAGTTTTTCACAATCCAAACCTATCATAGAAGTTTCATGGATTTTGGTTTTCCACAAGGCAAATGAGTGACATTTAGCTTGTTTTTTGGGGAACTTAATGTGACTTAACGTACAAAAAAGAACTTAGATGTTAACCAATTTCCCCCAAACGTCCCACAATACATTAATCTATCCAAACATATTCTGAAAATTTCAGGACATTTGATAAAAATTTTTTTTACAATCCTAAAACATTTAGGGGCCATATCGAGCTTGAGGCCCCTTGATTCTGGCGGACCTTTAGGCTCACCGGAAACAGAAGTTTGTAAGAAGTTATACGAATTCGATCGGGTTGATTGACACCCCTGCTAGCGTTAAAAGATTGACACCCCTGCTACGTAAAAAGAGCTTAATGTACCAAAATTCCCCTAAACATCAATCATCAAACTTGGTACAAACTCAGTTTTTCACTATCCAAACATATCCTAGAAGTTTCATGGATTTTGGTTTTCCACAAGGCAAATGAGTGACATTAAGCTTGTTTTTGGGGAGCTTAATGTGGCTTAACTTAGAAAAAAGAACTTAGATATCAACCAATTTCATCCAAACTGCACACAATACAATAATATATCTATTCAAACTTATTCTGAAAATTTCAAGACAATTGGTAAAACATACCAAAAGATATTGGCATTTAACAATTTTTTTACAGTCTTAAAACATTTCATGTGAATGGCTTAACGCAAAAAGAGCTTAATGTACCAAAATGTGCCTAAACATCAATCAATTGTCTTGAAACTTGGCACAAACTAGGTTTTTCACTAACTAGCCTATCCTAGAAGTTTCATGGATTTTGGTGTGCCACAAGGCAAATGAGTGACATTAAAAGGACACTGAACCGAAATTTTTTCTTTTGTGATTCAGATAGAGCATGCAATTTTAAGCAACTTTGTAATTTACTCCTATTATCAATTTTTCTTTGTTCTCTTGCTATCTTTATTTGAAAAAGAAGGCATCTAAGCTTTTTGTTTGTTTTAGGACTCTGGATGAATTTATCCACCAATCAGCAAGAACAACCCAGGTTGTTCACCAAAAATGGGCCGGCATCAAAACTTACATTCTTGCCATACCAAGAGAATGAAGAAAATTTGATTATAGGAGTAAATTAGAAAGTTGCTTAAAAATGCATGTTCTATCTGAATCACAAAAGAAAAAAATTGGGTTCAGTGTCCCTTTAAGCTTGTTTTTTGGGGAGCTTATTGTGGCTTAACGTACAAAATTGAATTTCTTATGTTAACCAATTTTCAACAAACTTCCCACAGTACATTAATCTATCTATTCAAACATATTCTGAAAATTTCAGGACATTTGATAAAACATACCAAAAGTTATTAACATTTAACTATTTTTTTTACAATTCTAAAACATTTAGGGGTAGATTTATCAAAGCTTCAACTAATAATATGCTGGAATCCCTTGCCAAATTTGACGCAAGATTGATCCGTCGTAGTTAACAAAGCGTAAAAATCGTCAAATGTTTAAACGTGTGATGTAATATACGCTCCTGCGATCTTAATCCGACGCAGATCGATGCTTTCGTCATTCCAGATGTTTCAAATTCACATTCGATTCTATTTGACCCTCTTCTCAATTTATCAAATATTCAAACAGATACGCTTGCGTCAATTCCGATGCAGCGTACCTATCGTTCAAACCGCCACCCTTGAAGCCGTGAATGCCATAGAAATCAATGTGAGTCTGAAAACACAGAAAGGTTATGTTCGATGCTGCAAGACAATGAAGCATATTAGATAATAAAAGTAAATTAGAAACTTTATTAAAATTGTATACTCTTTCTAATTCAAACAATATTATTGGTCCAAATTTGGTGCGAAGTATTGCTCCAAATTTGGTGCAAAGTATTGCTCCAAATTTGGTGCAAAGTATTGCTCCAAATTTGGTGCGCTAGTAGATATAGGGATAAAAATTAAATAAATACATTACTACTTATGTATTATGTTACATCTTTGTCTCTCATTACAAAGCAAGGGGTTAATATTATTGCTCCAAATTTGGTGCAAAATATTGCTCCAAACTTGGTGCGAAGTGGAGAGTGGGACTTGTATTACATGGTGCAAATAGATTTATCAAAAACAAAAAAAATAAGTTAGCTATATTATGTTATGAATTTATTTCATTTCATTTTTATCTCCATATCTACTAGTGCACCAAGTTTGGAGCAATATTATTGTCCCCTTGCTTAGTATTGATTGAGAAATATGTAACATAATCCATAAGTAGTAATGTATTTATTTCATTTTTATCCCTATATCTACTAGTGCACCAAATTTGGAGCAATAATTTCCACCAAATTTGGAACAATACTTGGCACCAAATTTGGAGCAATAATATTGTTTGATTTAGAAAGAGTATACAATTTTAATAAAGTTTCTAATTACATGTTATATTTGTAATTATTCATGCTCAGAACATTTACACTATATACATATAGTGGTATAAACACAGAGATATGAAAGACAACATTGTTCAGAACAAAAAAAAAAAAGAATTTAGGGACATGTAAATATATTTGCAAAATATTTCTGACATAACACACATACAGGTATATATATATATATATATATATATATATATATATATACACAAGTATATATGTACAAATTCTAGCATTAATAATCATTTTAAAAACAAAAAAACATGAGAGGCATATCACGTTTTATATAAAATACAAATACACATTAATTTATGTGGAAATATCATATATCAGTTTTTGGTATAACAAATACATAAAAAATAACTTTCTATGAGATATTATTGTTTGTTCAGGTATAAATCTAGCTATTTCTTGGACATTAACAAATGAAAAATAAAAGATTAGCTCTAGAGAAATGTGCTTGTTCATGGACTAATGAAATGGTATAAATAAAGTTGGAAAAAACAGAATATCCACGACATTGATGACTCTTATTTATCAACAGTCCGATGCTCATCACTCCGTACCTGACGCGTGTGTTTTTGACAGACTTTTTAATAAATAAAGCCGTCGTATGTAGATTTGCAGCATCGATATCTGGCGAGCGTATTGACTCCAGCGAATGCGTCGAGATTGACGCAATGATAAATAGGCCCCTAAATGTTTTAAATTGTTAAATGTTAATAACTTTTGGTATGTTTTATCAAATGTCCTGAAATATTCAGAATATGTTTGAATAGATAGATGAATGTATTGTGGGAAGTTTGGGGGAAATTGGTTAACATCTAAGTTCAATTTTGTACGTTAAGCCCCTTTAAGCTCCCTAAAAAACAAGCTTAATGTCATTCATTTGCCTTGTGGGCCACCAAAATCCATGAAACTTCTAGGATAGGCTTGGATAGTGGAAATCTTGGGTTGTGCAAAATTATGCAGCAATTGATTAACATTTGGGCACTTTTTTACTCATTAAGCTACATTAAGCCATTTTCCCATTAAATGTTTTAGGATGCCCCCTTGAACATCTCAATTAAAATATAGTACTATGAAAACATAATTTATGCTTACCAGATAAAATCCTTTCCTTCCGGATAGGGAGAGTCCATGGAAATAAAACACCTGGCCATCAGGAGGAGGCAAAGACACCCCAGCCAAAGGCTTAAATATCCCTCCCACTTCTTCATTACCCCAGTCATTCTGCCGAGGGAACAAGCAAAAGTAGGAGAAACATTAGGGTATAAATGGTGCCAGGAGATAAAATAAATAATAGGGGATTGCCAATAGACAATAAAAAAGCGCGGGCCGTGTACTCTCCCTATCCGGAAGGAAAGGGATTTATCTGGTAAGCATAAATTATGTTTTCCTTCTTAAGATAGGGAGAGTCCACAGCTTCATTCCTTACTGTTGGGAAAACTATACCCAAGCTCCAGAGGACACTGAATGAATAACTGGAGGGAACAAGGAAGAGGTGGACCCTATTCTGAGGGCACCACAGCCTGCAAAACTTTTCTCCTGAAAACTTCTTCAACCGAAGCAAAAACATCAAACTTGTAAAATTGTGAAAACGTTTTTAAGGAGGACCAGGTAACCACCTTACAAATATGATCCATAGAGGCCTCATTCTTAAAGGCCCAAGAGGAAGCCACTGCTCTAGTGGAATGAGCCGTTATCCTCTCAGGAGGACGATGTCCCACTGTCTTGTAAGCTAAGCAGATGACACTCCTTAACCAAAAAGATAAGGAAGTTGAAGTAGCCTTCTGCCCCTTACGCTTCCCCGAATAGACAACAAACAAAGAGGAAGATTGTCTAAACTCCTTAGTAGTCAAGATAGAACTTCAAGGAGTGAACCACATCCAAATTGTGAAGTAAGCGTTCCTTCGATGAAGAAGGATTAGGACACAAGGAAGAACCACAATCTCCTGATTGATGTTGCGATTTGACACAACCTTAGAAAGAAAACCTAATTTAGTATGTAAAAATGCCTTATCTGCATGAAAAATTAGATATGGGAACTCACATTGCAAAGCAGAGATCTCAGGAACGCACAGAGGCAATAGCCAATTAAAAGAGAACCTTCCAAGATAACAATCTGTCAACGGAATGCAGAGGCTCAAACGGAACTTGTTGCAAAACCTGAAGAAAAGATTTATGCTCCAAGGAGGAGCCCAGATCTAAACACAGGTCTTATCCTAATCAGAGCTTTAAAAAAGGGCTGCACGTCTGGAAGCTCAGCCAGTCTCTTGTGCAATAAAACCGACAGGGCCAAAATCTGTCCCCTCAGGTAACTAGCAGAAAGGCCCTTCTCCAGCCCACCCTGGAGAAAAGATAAGATCCTGGCAACCTTAACTCTGTAAACTCTGTTAAGGAAAAACCACGCTCTTCACACCAGAATTAGTAGGTCCTCCACACCTTGTGGTAGATATGCCGAGTAACTGGCTTACAAGCTTGAATAAGAGTATCAATGACACTCTCAGAGAAACCTCTCTTGGCTAAGACTAAGCATTAAATCTCCATGCAGTCAGCCTCAGAGAATCTAGATTTTGATGAACAAATGGACCTTGTATCAGCAGGTCTCTGCGACAAGATAACTTCCACGGAGGAGATGAGGACATCCCCACTTGATCCGCGAATCACGTCCTCAGCGGCCACGATGGAGCAATCAGGATTACTGATACCCACTCCTGCTTGATGCGGGGTTAACACTCGAGGAAGAAGCGGTAATGGAGGAAAAAGATATATGAGTTTGAACCTCCAGGGCACTGCTAGTTCATCTATTAGATCCGCTTGGGGATCCCTCGACCTCAACCCGTACCTGGGTAGCTTGGTCCTAAGTGACAAAAAGCAAAGAATGACTGGGGTAATGAGGAAGTGGGAGGGATATTTAAGCCTTTGGTTGGGGTGTCTTTGCCTCCTCCTGGTGGCCAGGCGTTGTATTTCCCAACAGTAAGGAATGAAGCCGTGGACACTCCCTATCTTAGGAAGGAAAAATTAAAAATTTTTGAATGTGCAGCTATAGTTTAAGTCTTGAGCATTCCATGTTAAATGCTGATTTTCAAATGCATATAACTCTTGACTAGCTTAATAAAATTGGCTGAAATATAACAATTTAACAAAAACTGTCAATCTCTGCAAAACTTAAACATTTTCAAATAAACCTGTTCAGTCTTTTTTCAGTTATTAAGATATGAATAATTGACATTTCACAAAGCTTCAGCTCTAAACTACTTCACCGATCCTGAAAATTGACACTTGGCAGAGAGATATATTTAATGAGGTAGAGTTTTAGTGTCTTTATTTCATAGAAATCCACTCATTAGATCCAGAGAGACTCAAATTTAGGTTATTGCCATGTTGTTCACACTTGTGCAGGAAGAAGAAAACGGCAAGCACCTTACTATCCAATGAGAAGGAAAGTCTTAGATTTTATTTTAGTTATGAAAGCTTAATTTTGGTAGTTATTATGCTTGACATCGAAATGGAAATATTTTCACAAGAGAGAGTCTACAATATATTTTCAGAGGTTAATAAATGCGTAATTATAAAAAGCAGATGCAATTGGTGGGGTGGTTGGATAAGATATAGTTTTTTTAAGTACAAATATCTAGAGAACATTATTTGCGTACAGATTGAGTTTGGGAATAAATTTAAAATAAGATTTGTAGAATTATGAATATTAGGATATACAAATGGGAGAAGAATTATTTTTAATAACAAATGAATATTTTAGATATAAAGGGGGTGTCTGTGATGGTGCATAGAATCATTTAGAGATGGGGTTTACCACAGGGGGTCATCTTGAAGTGGTTTATGCATTGGTGGAAGATTATAGGGGGTTTTCTTTTCCAATATGGAGGTCATGGATTTTGGTTCTAAATAGGTTTCACTGCTGTGACAATATTGTGGTTAAGGCTAATTAAGCTGAAACAGAGTCACAGTGAGGGCTAATTGCCCTTGAATAATGAATAATTGTAGTTTACGGAATGGGTCAGTGGTGGTTTGAATTAATTAAAGTTTAGGAGGCCAGAGCAGCAGTGGTCATGAATCATTATTCGGTGTAGGTAGGGTTAATTGTGACTTTATTAAAGTAGAAGGTTGCATAGTTGCATAGAAATATAGGTTGAAGAAAAGATGTCCTTCAAGTCATACCTTTCACACTTTCCTGTTTCTACTGCAAAGCTAAAAGAAAGCAAAAAAAAGTAAATAAATTAAAATTGAAGTGATTTCCAATTGTGTATCAAAGGGAAAATCCTTGAATCTAAAGTGGCAATCAGATTTGTCCTTGGAGCAACAACTTTATATACTATCAATACTGACCGTTACATCAATACATATGCTGCTTTGTTTATTTTCGAGCACCTACTGAATTTGTTTAAACAACCTCATTAGGCAGATAACTGAGGTTAACTTAATTCAAAAGTCAAATTATATGACACTTTATATGATGCTATATGAAGTACTATCTTATAATTATCATCTGACTTTTTCAATTTAAATATCATCATATAAAATGATGATTTACAGTTTATATCTGTTTATACATATCTAATGCCCCTAGAAAATTATTCAAATCATTCAGCTACAGTATTTAAATGAGTTATTGCATTGTGCTGAAAATTAGCATTATTTTTAATTTGTAATATAGATATTCTAGTAATCTTCTAAGGTTGGACTTGACACTCATTTCCCATAATTTAATTCTATATTTACTAACCAATAAGTAATATTTTTCAAGTGACCTAATCACACTGTAAATAAGTAGGGAATAATGGCATTTTGCCATGTTTTTCATTGTTATATTTATCTTAGACAATTATTTCTTATTTACATGTTACTTATGTTCATATAATAAAGAAACATAATAGTTCTTTTGACATTTATTGAAAATACACTACTTCATAAATATAATCATCACTAAATATGAGTTGAATTCAAATTATGTAATTATTATGCAAAAAAGAAGCAATATAAATGTACACAATGACTCTGATACACAAAGGACAAAATAAATAACACTTAAAGCTGCCATGTTAATTTATGCAGTAACCTGGAAAATAAATGAAAAAGAATATATTGGTGTGTGTAGGGGGGGGGGGGGTTCTAATTAACATATAAATATCACAAATCACTAGCAGCTGTCATGGCTATAAAAAAGATGTCTATGGAGGACTACTTCTAATACAAAAGACAGCACTCCTTAGGGATATATAAATGATTACAAACCATTCCATATGAAAACTCAATAAACTTTGACCTTATGATGTGGATTGGCTGTCCATTCTTCCTCCCGCATTATATAAGAAAGATTCCAGGCTGCCTAAATGCTATTCCTGATTGGTCAATCCTACCCTCAAATGGCTAGAATTCACACTTGCACTGCCACAGTTCTCCCTTTTACATTTTTACACTATACACAATCCAAGGTTGCCATTTTTCAATGTTACAAGTCATGTTATATATAGATATATACATACACCCTCATGACTAGACAAATAAACAACCCATATATATGTATAAAATACATTTCAAATCAGCCTCATCTTTATATAAAAGATGTTAAAAATTTTCACATAATGTTACTAGTCAAACTATTTGAGAAACTGTTTTTTTTACATAGTTGTAAAATACACATTAAAGGGACAGTATAAACCAATCTTCATTTAACTGCATGTAATAGACACTACTATAAAAAATAAAGAAATATGCACAGATACTGATCTAGTGCAAGTGGTTCTATAGCAAAAAAAGCAGACCCTCCCCCTTCCTCTGCATATAAAAAGACTCTTTACACAAACAGGAGCAAGCTGGAGTAGGTATACATCAGTATTCTCCTAAAACTTTGGGGCTTGGTTAGGAGTCTGAAAATTAGTCCAATGTTATTTAAATTTAATCAAAATTATACTAAAAAAAAAATATGCTTTATAGGCTATATATATGGATCATCTACAAAACATTTATGCAAAGAAAAATCTAGTGTATAATGTCCCTTTAAGTCCTTAGGGTTTATTTTCTGTAACCCCCTGATTTCCCATTTTGCATAGAATAGCCCTCTCTAGCCTAGATTACACATGGAGAAATACATTTTTATCACAAATGAGCGATAACTGCGCTAAAGGTAAATCAATAGCACTCCTATTTTAGAGCTGGTATAACAAATGAAAAGTTAAGTGCTAACATCTGGTGGTTGGATATTGCGACTGTACTAACTCTCTCTCCCCAAAGACTTCTATGGGGAGCACTTAAAAAGCTTTTTCTTTTATCGCTTGCACGCTAACCCAGAGGTCTTCTAGACCATTTGTGCTAAAGCCGAAGGTACTTCAGGATAATTAAAATTACTTCTTCACTTAGAATTTTTTTTTCTTTTTATATATATATATATATATATATATATATATATATATATATATATATATATATATATATATTTGCATGTTTCAAAATATTTGACTGGGAAGGCATTGAAATTGTGTATATATGGGGGGGCGTGTCTAAGCCGCAGCCATGGTTGGACGCTTTTTGCAGAAGCTCTTATGATACTCTCCATAACTCATAGATTATTTATGCAACCCCAGCTCATCTTCCTAAAAGACCTTCAAACATTAGCTGAGGAATGGAATATATGTAAGATGCTACAAATAAAGCAGTAAGTCTAACCCTAGGAGACATACACCAACCGGGACTGCTTCTAATGGCCTAGTTCGTTGTACCATCATCTTTACCCCCCCCTGGCCTGATATCTGCCGGGTCACAGCCGTGATACTAAAGATCAGTGATGGAGGAATTTTATACCCGCATAGCCGCCTTGCTGGAGGAATTAGGTCACAAAACTGAAAGAAGACTTCATGATCCCCCGACCTTTTATGAACATACGCACATCCAAGATGGCACCAGCCTACCCTCAGTAATGCATAATACTAGGCCTTTGGGGCCGATTGCCGACCTCCTCATCGCACAGCACCCCTTATTGTACCAGGCGGAGATACTCGAAGAGGTTGCTGTTTCTCCCACGGCTAACGAGATAGACGATGAAGTCATTCCAAATAGCAATAAGGGTCTGAGGAGCGCCTTGAAATTTCAATTGTATATAGGAATTATTTAGCGTTATTGCACTATTTTGTGTTTGTTTTCCACAGGAACACTGGGAATTCATGCTCTATTTTTGTTTATGACTTTTGGATTTCTTTTGGATAAACTTTGTACTTAACTATACTTTTGGATTAACTGTTTAATACACCAAAACATAGGATTCACTGATTTTTAAGGAACAGACTTTATTTGTGGAAAATCACTTTCAGTACACATTTGGAATCTCAATTTTATTCTTTATTCTTTATTTTTTCACATTTTTCATCACAAGTTTTTCTTAGTATTTCATTATTCATTTTTTCCTTGGTACTTCATCATGTTTATCAATTTTTAATTTGTTTTTCATCACCAAATTTTGTATCACCGCTGACACATTTTTTCACATTTTTTTCATCTTTTTCATTTTTTTTCCAATTTTTTTTTTTTCATTTTTTCATCATTTTTTTTTCATTTTTTTCATCCTTTTGTTGGACACTGTCACACCGACACCTTTATTCATAGGAGAGATATTATTTAGGATCTATATCGGACTGAACAACCGTTGAAGACTAGGAATTACATTTTTCCAATATATTGTATACCTTCCAATATATTGCATACTTTTTATACTCACTAACCACGAGTTATTATACAAAAACCACGTCACTTGACTCTTTCAGAACACCATATCTGATTGGTCAAATAGGACAATTCTAAGATTGCTTTATAAGTATTTTTCTGCATAATTTTTAAGGCTATTATTGTGCATTGTGGTATGTATTGATTTTAGACAATATTATTTATGTAACATGGATCCATGTATTTTTATGTGATTTTTATGTGATTTTTATGTGATTTTTAATTATTTTGTGCAAATTTATGTGATATCTTATGTGATACTATATGTGACATTGTTTTATAATTTTAACTGGTCACTATTAGCTCATTCATTGTTTGTGGATTAATAAATTTGTTGGAAACCATAGTAACGTCGTCATTCTCTGCCCATTTCGAGGCGCTCCTCAGACCCTTATTGCTATTTGTAACCACTGACAAGATATATTAGGTGTCTTGTTTCCTGGGGAGCTAGTAGGACACAGGATAGGCGCTGTGAAAACCATAATTATCTGATGAAGTCATTCCACCCTATGCAGCCGACTCACCAAACCTCCCTCAAGATAACCCACCGCAGAAATGTCCTATGCTGTCTATCAGAAGGAAGCACCAACAACATCCTCTCTCTCCTACCCAGGATCCCTAGGCTGAACCGAAGTCTGCCTCCTCATAATGGGGCACGTTCTGGAGAGATGAGGCTAGCTCTCACGGGCGAATATGGAGAACTTCCTATATTCCTCATAAGAAACACACAGCGCCAGAGGGTAGAGTTTGGATGATCCAGCTGCCGCCCTTTAGTGCTCTGAGGGATATACAAGAACTGTGGCAGTTGTGATCCGACCCTATTACACCTGGGGATCCAGATAAGTACTATTACTTACAGGTGAACAGTTGGTCAGGAGTTGGTTAGAATGGACCTCTCTGCGATTCAGTGGACTTACATTGTACCACATAAGACATTAAGCTCCAGCATATACTTGTTCACATTTTTTTTCTGCTTTAAGCCGACCCCAAGTAATGGACAATCTGAGTTCTATTAGTGGTTAAAGAGGTTGCACAGTATATAATCTATAAAATTGTTGTTCATGCTGAATCTAAGTAACTGGCCTTAGACTATATTTTACCTCCTATTTCAACAATATTCCCTCTACTGGTTGTTTATTTACTATATGATCCTACCTAATCTATCTGAACCTACATATAACTTATAGCTCTCATATTCATTTAACAAAATTGTCCATATACAGAGCTGCTTCTTAGCATTATTGGACTATCATTAGTGGTAAGACATGTAGGTACACTAGCTAGAATAACAATTTATCTAGGGCCAACATATACCCATAAACTTATCAGACCTAACATAACCACTTCCGCTGGAGGCATACTCATCCTAAGTCACATTAGGTCAGTAATGTATTCAGTAAGACCAGCAGGAAGGTCTAACCCCCCCCCATACCCCTACACCACACAACCCAGTTGCCTAAGAGAAGAATTATTATAGCCCCTGACATTACGAGCCCCCTCATAATTATGAACTATAGCCCATCTCTTACCCTCCAAAAGATAGAATTTATTTATTACATTGCACAGCCCTTTAAAATAGCGGACACTAGAGCCCTTAATTGTGCTCACCTATACCACAGGGTATTTTGATATAGACATTCAAACTGACAGGTGACTTAAAGTGGCCAGATTTCATAAATCCACAATTCTCCCCCTCGTTAAGGTATAATTAGTTACCCGTCTAGCCTACATCACATTCCCTCTCAGATAATGTATCTATATAAACAGAAATTCTACTTTATCAATGCTTACTAAACTCCTCCAGCACTATTTAAACATCATATAGAATCAGGCTGTATCTAATTTTTCTCATATGAGCGGCTCTTGACCTCTGTTTTCTTTCTTTTCTTCTATCTTTCCAATTCGTCTCCGACATTCCTTTACTCCACCCCCAGATGGTCCCACCCTGAGGGACAGATTTACTAATAGTGCTTACATTTTTTCTTCTCTAATATAAGTAACCGCTGCTCTTCGAAATTTTTGCTTTTACTATCCCACTATTCCCCAAATATACATATTATCCTCCTCTACTCCCTGTATAACTACTAACCCTATATAGGTAATTTATTCCTAATTTACGATAAGTATATAATTTATTATATGCCCTGTGGACCTTAAGTACACAGTACATCTACCTATTGGTACTGGAGTATAGGAGTTCTACTGCTCCCTTCCTTGATGGGAGATAGTGGGGGTCCCCTTTTAATTAACACTTGAGTGCAAGTCATAGACTCCTTATGTTATTTACTTTAGCAGCAGATACACGACTCCTATAAGTTGCCTAAGAGTGATTACATACACTATTTAAGACCCTCCCTTATACCCTATTATTTCATTTATATTCTGGGGTGCACAAATGTTCCGGTCCCGTATAGTGGACTACATAATCCCATCCAAAACGAAGTTTCTTACTATTATGTCCTTTTACATATCTAATGTCGAAGATACTTGATTATTTGGTGACATTTTATGAGTTTTAAAGTCAAAGTTATGTTTTTGAAGTACTTGTGTTCTTTTATTTTTTCTCTTACTAGAGTATAACCTGAGCTCTTACTCTATGAGTTAATTCACTAAACCTTTCGCTTACTGCTGTATTCTAACTACACTATTTCTTTTGCTGGAGTCTCAGGTATATTGGTTATTTGATAAAATATGCATGTATAACACTTAAACTAACCGGAGTGTAAGATCTTGTTACAATTGCTTTTATTGTTTACGGACATATGATGTATGTTTATTGTTCAAGCCAAAAACCTCAATAAAAAGTGTTAAAAAAATAAATAAATTGTATGTATATATATATATATATATATATATATATATATATATATATATATATATATATATATATATATATATATATATATATATTAGAGATGTGCTGGAAAGAAAATTTAGTTTTGAACAATTAATTTCCCCGGATATTTGTTCCCTGCACTATTTGGTTTTTGTTTAATTTAAAACTAAATGAATATTACATTTTTGTAAAACATTTATATTTGTTTTTATTAAAACAAATGTAAATGTTTCAAAGCTACAGGTGACCTGTAGCTACATACTTAAAGGGACAGTCTAGGCCAAAATAAACTTTCATGATTCAGATAGAGCATGTAATTTTAAACAATTTTCCAATTTACTTTTATCACCAATTTTGCTTTGTTCTCTTGGTATTCTTAGTTGAAAGCTTAACCTAGGAGGTTAATATGCTAATTTCTTAGACCTTGAAGCCCACCTCTTTCAGATTGCATTTTAACAGTTTTTCACCACTAGAGGGTGTTAGTTCACATATTTCATATAGATAACACTGTGCTACTGCACGTGAAGTAATCTGGGAGCAGGCACTGATTGGCTAGACTGCAAGTCTGTCAAAAGAACTGAAAAAAGGGGAAGTTTGCTGAGGCTTAGATACAAGATAATCACAGAGGTTAAAAGTATATTATTATAACTGTGTTGGTTATGCAAAACTGGGAAATGGGTAATAAAGGGATTATCTATCTTTTAAAACAATAAAAATTCTGGTGTAGACTGTCCCTTTAACCTAATGTGCTCTGGAAAAGTTAGTGCAGGTCCTGGGTTCCAAGCTCGCTTAGCCTCCTGTTTAGGCGACCAGACACCTGGCAAGAAGAGGATCACGTTAACGGGCCCTCCAGAGCACGTTAAGGTAAGCGTTTTAGAATAATTTAAAGGAAACAAATAAATACTGGTGAAATTTGTCAGTATTTTTTAGTTTTCTTTAAATTTTGCGGTGCATTAATTTGTATTTTAGTTACAAATGTACATTTGCCCAAAAACAAATGCACATGTCTAATATGTGTATATATATATATATATATATATATATATATATATATATATATATATATATATATATATATATATATATATACAGTTGCAAGAAAAAGTATGTGAACCCTTTGGAATGATATGGATTTCTGCACAAATTGGTCAAAAAATGTGATCTGATCATCATCTAAGTCACAACAATAGACAATCACAGTCTGCTTAAACTAATAACACACAAAGAATGAAATGTTGCCATGTTTTTATTGAACACACCATGTAAACATTCACAGTGCAGGTGGAAAAAGTATATGAGCCCTTGGATTTAATAACTGGTTGAACCTCCTTTTGCAGCAATAACTTCAACCAAACGTTTCCTGTAGTTGCAGATCAGACGTGCACAACGGTCAGGAGTAATTCTTGACCATTCCTCTTTACAGAACTGTTTCAGTTCAGCAATATTCTTGGGATGTCTGGTGTGAATCGCTTTCTTGAGGTCATGCCACAGCATCTCAATCGGGTTGAGGTCAGAACTCTGACTGGGCCACTTCAGAAGGCGTATTTTCTTCTGTTTAAGCCATTCTGTTGTTGATTTACTTCTATGCTTTGGGTCATTGTCCTGTTGCAACACCCATCTTCTGTTGAGCTTCAGCTGGTAGACAGATGGCCTTAAGTTCTCCTGCAAAATGTCTTGATAAACTTGGGAATTCATTTTTCCTTTGATGATAGCAATCCGTCCAGGCCCTGACGCAGCAAAGCAGCCCCAAACCATGATGCCCCCACCACCATACTTCACAGTTGGGATGAGGTTTTGATGTTGCTGTGCTGTGACTCTTTTTTGCCACACATAGGGTTGTGTGTTTCTTCCAAACAACTCAACTTTGGTTTCATCTGTCCACAGAATATTTTGCCAGTACTGCTGTGGAACATCCAGGTGCTCTTGTGCAAACTGTAAACATGCAGCAATGTTTTGTTTGGACAGCAGTGGCTTCCTCTGTGGTATCCTCCCATGAAATCCATTCTTGTTTAGTGTTTTACATATTGTAGATTCGCTAACAGGGATGTTAGCATTTGCCAGTGACTTTTGTAAGTCTTTAGCTGACACTCTAGGATTCTTCTTCACCTCATTGAGCAGTCTGCGCTGTGCTCTTGCAGTCATCTTTACAGGACGGCCACTTCTAGGGAGAGTAGCAGCAGTGCTGAACTTTCTCCATTTATAGACAATTTGTCTTACCATGGACTGATGAACAGCAAGGCTTTTGGAGATACTTTTATAACCCTTTCCAGCTTTATGCAAGTCAACAATTCTTAATCGTAGGTCTTCTGAGAGCTCTTTTGTGCGAGGCATCATTCACATTAGGCAATGCTTCTTGTTAAAAGCAAACCCAGAACTGGTGTGTGTTTTTTATAGGGCAGGGCAGCTGTAACCAACACCTCCAATCTCATCTCATTGATTGGACTCCAGTTGGCTGACATCTCACTCCAATTAGCTCTTGGAGATGTCATTAGTCTAGGGGTTCACATACTTTTTCCACCTGCATTGTGAATGTTTACATGGTGTGTTCAATAAAAACATGGTAACATTTCATTCTTTGTGTGTTATTAGTTTAAGCAGACTGTGATTGTCTATTGTTGTGACTTAGATGATGATCAGATCACATTTTATGACCAATTTGTGCAGAAATCCATATAATTCCAAAGGGTTCACATACTTTTTCTTGCAACTGTATATACGTATATATATATGAGAGTGCGCTCTGTTGTATATATAGTTAAAGTCGGGTAAAGTCAGATATTGGGTAATCCTAGGATTACCCGGGTAAAACGGATATTATCCAAGCGGCTGTCGGTAAAGCTTGATGTAACTTCATAAATCCCCTCAGAGTGCAGAGTCACTGCATCAAACATATATAGCATGCATTGTAATTCCCCCATCTTCAATATCTTTTTGCCTCCACCTGGGGGCAAATAAATAGTGTAGTTGGGGGAATTACAGTACATCCGGCTTTACCCACAGCTGCTTGGGTAATTTCCGTTTTACCCGGGTAATCCTAGTATTACCCGGATTTCTTACTTTACTCATAATATATATATATATATATATATATATGCATTTATATGTGTGTGTGTGTATATATATATATATATATATATATATATATATATATATATATATATATATATATATATATATATGTGTGTGATTATATGTATGTATTAGTGAACATATATACACATGTATAAATACACACATACAAATATTTAGACATATATATATATATATACATTAGAGCCCTTGCCAGTCAAACACCTTGTTATATACGTTATACTTTTTTAACCTTTTTTTAATATAAAAATATTTTTATTAAAAAAATGTTATATATGAATGTAATACTTTATTTTAATATGCTTGACGTGTTTTTTGAAACCTTTATTTTAACCCTAATACTTCAGGTCATGCTAATTCTTCTAGCGCTATTTCGGCTTATGTTCAAAACCATAACTTTAATCTCTTAATATTAGCATAGTTGAGATATCCATTGAAAGTAGGGTGTGCTAAGACGATGCTGGCCTCACTAAATCTTCTCAGGTAAATATTTTGTTACCATGGATTTATAATATCAATGTGCATGGGAAGAAGTTTCGGCACTTATACTGCGCTCTCACCTCACTACCTGTCCCCTTGACCCTATCCCCTCACAGCTACTCCCCTCCCTCTCTGCCACCCTTACCCCTATACTCACACACACTTTCAACCTCTCCTTCAGCACTGGTATATTTCCCTCATCGCTGAAACATGCACTGGTCACACCTATCCTCAAAAAACCTTCCCTTGATCCTACCTCCCCATCCAACTACCGCCCTATTTCCCTCCTCCCTCTTGCATCAAAGCTTCTCGAAAAACTAGCTTATGCACGCCTTTCCCATTTCCTTACAATAAACTCCCTCCTTGAACAATTGCAATCTGGATTTCCTCCCCATCACTCCACAGAAACAGCAATTGTTAAGGTTACCAACGACCTACTTACAGCAAAATCAAAAGGCCACTTCTCTCTGCTTATTCTCCTTGATCTGTCCGCAGCCTTTGACACTGTTGACCACCCTCTCTTGCTCCAAACCCTCCAATCCTTCGGCATATGTGACACAGCTCTCTCGTGGCTCTCTTCCTACCTGTCAAACCGTACCTTTAGTGTAGCCTTCTCTGAGGCCTCCTCTGCCCCGTCACCACTTTCTGTCGGAGTACCGCAAGGCTCTGTCCTCGGTCCCCTTCTGTTCTCAATCTACACATCATCACTAGGTTCCCTAATAAAGTCCCATGGTTTACAATATAATTTGTATGCCGATGACACCCAAATCTACTTCTCTGCACCAGACCTTTCTCCTTCCTTGCTAACCCGTGTCACTAACTGTCTTTCTCACATCTCCAACTGGATGTCCTCTCACTACCTCAAGCTAAATCTCTCCAAAACTGAGCTCCTTATTTTCCCCCCTTCTTCAAAACTCTCCTACCCCAATCTCTCTATAACTGTTGACAACTCCATCATTACCCCTACCCCGCATGCCCGATGTCTCGGGGTCACATTTGACTCAGATCTTTCTTTCACTCCTCACATTCAGTCTTTGGCTAAAGCCTGCCGCTTCCACCTTAAAAACATCTCTAAAATTTGACACTTCCTTACACAAGACACAACTAAGATTTTAATCCACTCTCTCATCCTCTCCCGCCTCAATTACTGCAACTCTGTCCTCTCTGGTCTCCCCACCTACCGCCTAGCTCCTTTACAATCCTTAATGAATGCCTCTGCCAGACTCATCTTCCTTACAAGTCGCTCTTCATCTGCTGCACCTCTCTGCCAATCTCTTCACTGGCTTCCTCTTGCCTCTAGGATCAAACACAAAATTCTCACTCTGACATACAAAGCCCTCAACTGCGCTGCTCCCCCCTATATCTCAGATCTTGTCTCCAGATACTCTCCCTCCCGTCCCCTTCGCTCTGCTCAAGACCTCCTACTCTCCTCCTCTCGTCACCTCATCACACTCCCATTTACAGGACTTCTCCAGACTGGCTCCAATCTTGTGGAACTCTCTGCCTCGCTCCACAAGACTCTCTTCTAGTTTTAAAAGCTTCAAGTGCTCCCTAAAGACTCTACTGTTCAGGGATGCATACAACCTACGCTAACCTTTCTTTATACCAGTTCCTCTCCTCCATTGCTATCCCTGAACCCCCCCAGCATGTAAGCTTAAGAGTCCAGCTGTTTGTTGATCACCTTATCAAGAGCTGACTACAACAGTGCAACTCTTGGCAGGGCCCTCTACCCATTTGATTCCTATAACTGTTTTTTTTGTACTCCACTTTTGTTAATAGCGCTGCGGAATCTGTTGGCGCTCTACAAATAACCAATAATAATAATAATAATAATGGGATGTTTGTAATTATTTATATATCCCTAAGGAGTGCTGTCTTCTTTTTTTTAAGAACAGGGATTTTTATTTTATTTTCTCTGGGCAGCACAAGAGCTAAATGCCCTTTTTATGGTAATTCCCAGTCAAATGCCCTCAGGGAACTTTTTATAGAAAGTTTTTTTAAGATAGTTTTAGGGTGGTGGCTTTCGGTATATTTGCATAAGCCTGTTTGCAAATAAATGGACATTTATTCATTCCAGGTGATGACATTTATTACAGTGATCATCTGGCTATGAAAACTTAAGAGGGGCTTGGGGTTATTTTGGCCATTTTGATGGCTTGCTAGAATTGTTTTTATGTATTTGTGCATTAAAGCAAATGGTTTTTCTTCAAGTGCTTTAACTTAAACCCACAAGACACACAGGGGCCTATCTATCAAGCTCCAAATAGAGCTTGATGTCCCATGTTTCGAAACAGCAGTCTGTCCGCTGATGAGGCGGACAGGAATCGCCGGAATTCAACCCGATCGAGAACGATCAGGTTGATTGACACCCCCCTGCTGGCGGCCTCTTGTGAGCTGCTGGTGCAATGCTGCATACGGAGAGTGTATTGCACTCCGCATTCAGCGATGTCTGTCCGACAGTGCAGATCAGGTCCAACAGACATTTCATAAATAGGCCTCATTGTGTTTGAAAGAGCATGAGATTACCTTGTATTCAGTGGGTCTTGCAGTTTCCATGGATTAAGGGAGTTAAGATCCATCCAGCTCACTTAAGCCGATTTGTGCGTTTGCGGAGCTTGGTGATGTCACCCCGCACATGTGTGGTGACATCACTGGCATTGCCGGATTAAATGGGTTAGACCATCAGGGAAGTAGAGTAACTGCAGGAAGGGATGTAATAAGCTCCAAAAGCGCCACCCCTCCCATTAGATCACAACAAGTGGTCGCCATTCGACAGCACAATGTGTGGATGATGACTAGTATAGTATAAAGGTCTTTACAAAAGATTGTATTTAAAATAGTGATTTATATATAATAGATTGTTAGGCAAGTCTAAACACTTGCAGATAACATTTGATGTGTGCACATATATTTACTGCATAAGTCCACAAATCCATTTTGAGAGATATACAGCATTTCTTTACAATGACAACATAATCAAGGCAGATCTTACATATATTGTTCTGTATTTTTCAGAATGGAGAATAACAATTTGCAATGTATTATGTATGTTCTTCTTTACATTCATTGTTATTCATAGTTTCCGTAAGTCAGCAGCTTACTTTCTCATAAGCCACTTGTAAAAGCCTGTGGGAAGATATGACTCTTTTGAAAGAACAGTCACATTGCCTGCATACTTTGCACCTGCTGTGTTATGTAAATGGATTTAATTGCTTGCTTAGTTTCTAAAAGCCTTTATAGTCAAATTCTGTATTGAAAATGGGAGATGCTGTAACATCTTTGTACAACACATACACTGGGTTTTACAACATAATACATTTTCAAGTGACTAAGATATAAAAATGATAATAAAAGGATTAATTGTACAAATTGGCTAACCTGTTTGCTGACAGATAAATCAGCACTACACTACTTTGCCATATCTTAAAACCACAGGGGTTAAATGGACAGGAAACCCTCACATTTTTCTATTTGATTCAGATAGAGAATATGATTGTAAAACACTTTCCATTTTACTTCAATGAACAAATTTGCTTTATACTCCTGGTATCCTTTGTTGAAGGAGCAGGAATGCACTACTGTGAGCTAGTTGAACACATAATGTAGTAGAACAGAAATATCTTGACTAGAAATTTAAACTAGAATATTACTAACTGAAAAAATAGTCTGCAGAATTAAAATTCACTGCAGTGAAATGGAATGCTCAAATGTTTCATCATAAATTTAAAGCTTACAAAAAGAGTGAAAAATAAATTGTCTAAACTGTAATCATTGTACATATCATTTATGTAACTGAGAAAACCTAAAATCGGCTTTACTAAAATAAAACTATTCTTTTGCATGATAAAAAGGTCTAAGGGACCCATGTATTTACTGGTGTGTGGACAAGCTTCTCAACTAGAGAAGTTCTCTGCATGTCTTTACTGCATATGGGCAGCGCATCTGTTCCTCCTCTCCAATGAGTGTGTAATGCCGCCCATTCACTCGCGTGAGAAGGAACTGTCAATCACCCAGAATCTCACTATTCACCACCTCTGACGTGGCGAAGAGTGTAAGAAGCAGCAGTCTAATGTGCGAACTTGTCCCACAAAGGCTTTAAAGCAACTTACTCTGCTTCATACATGGAGCCCTACATTTGTATAGTTTGAAAAGATAGATAACCCCTTTATTACCCATTCCCCAGCTTTCCATAACAAACATGGTTATATTATTATACTTTATACCTATGTGATTACATTGTATCTAAGCCTCTGCAGACTGCCCCCTTATTTCAGCGCTATTTACTAACTTGCATTTTAGCTAATCAGTGCTTCTTCATAAATAACTCCACAGGAGTGAGCATAGTGTTATCTATATGGAAATATGGCACACATAAACTAGCACTGTCTTGCTGTGAAAAGCTAAAATAAATACACTGAGATAAAGGTGGCCTGCAGATGCTTAGAAACAGGCAGTGATTTAGGGGCCAATTTATCATTGTGCAAGTGGACATGATACGATGTAGTGTATCATGTCCGCCGCACATCGATAAATGCCAACAGCATACGCTGTCGGCATTTATCATTGCACCAGCAGTTCTTGTGAACTGCTTGTACAATGCCGCCCCCTGCAGATTTGCGGTCAATCGGATGCTAGCAGGGGTGTCAATCAACACGATTGTATTCGATCAGGTTGTTTTCTGTCCGCTACCTTAGAGCAGGCGGACAAGTTATGGAGCAGCGGTCTTTAGACCGCTGCTTTATAACTTCTGTTTCCGGCGAGCCTGAAGGCTCGCACGGAAACAGGGGCATCAAGCTCTGTTCGGAGCTTGATAATTCGGCCCCTTAGAGTTTTAGACTTTATGAAGTATAATAATATAATAATGTTGGTTGTGCAAAACCAGGGAAAAGGTTGTAAAGGGATTATCTATATTTTTAAACAACAAAAAAAACAACAAGTAAACTATCTCTTTAAGTTCATGTAACAATTATTGGTTTCTTTTAAGTGACAATGTTTGCCATTACAATTTTTTTTGCTTTATGTTAATTTAGCCCATTCATTAATTATTTGCTGGTATAATACTATTTTTTTTAATGGTTTTAAAGGTTGCCTGGCAACCATTTAGGTGGTTTTATACTGTTCAGGAAGGTTTATATAGTTCCTTTATTTTTGTTTTTAGGTCTGAGGTAAAGTTTATTACACTAAAACATCACAAAATTAAATATATTTATTATTTCCCAATACCAGAGTACTTTTGAAGATTAGATAGAAGATACATAGCTAGACTGCTAGATAGATAGATAGATAGATAGATAGATAGATAGATAGACACAGATAGAAAATGCAAAAGAAAAAACTGTAAAAAAAAAAAATCCTAGACAACAGGTCTAGTTTTGTAGTTGTCATGGTGACCTGGTACTCATAATTTGTCAAGCCTTGCCCAAAGCTTTTTCATTACAATGTCCTCACTACACACAAACACAAATATGCAGAAGTCATGAAATATGTTAAAAACAGATACATAGAATAGAATAAAATCAAATCAAGGGAAGATGGAGAGACTGTAGACTGGGCTGTTTGCAAAGGGGTTTTCATGAATTGTGGACACTCTTAGAGACACTATTACATACTACCACAATAATGTTATTAAAGATTTTAGTTTTATTTATAACATTTTCATGATCAACATGAGGAGGGCATCTGATGAACATTAACTTGCTATGTTGAAATTTTAGATTATACCAATAATATAATTGAATGTGTTCTGTTACTGTGCAATTTTCACCATAATAAATACATAAATTGTACTCTCTGAAGAATCATACTGGAAAAAATACACGGTTTGTTGACAGGCCATAGTGTACAGTTAAGCTTAGATCAAACTGTAATAAAAAAGCACAGTGATATTTGGATTCTAATATACTCTTTTGTTCCCCATGTTGGTAAAATTCACGCATTGCTACCTTTAATAACAAATCTTGTACAGGTGTTAGGTATTGTAGATAATAATATGCTTATTAAAAATGTAAAATCATATAAATAAAGCTGATTATTTCTTGTGACAAATATACTTTGTGTACATTAAATTGTTAATTTCTGGTTAATAAAATAGCATTTATACCGTAGCATATTTTTATTAGGGCTGACACATTTTCTGCTGACACACTGTGACACTGACCCCTTGCTTAGAAATTCATTTCCAACAAGTAAAGTTAGCATAATTCTACTTAACTGTAGGCAGCAAAAATGACTCTTTGATGTATCAAAATCTCTGCTACACGAAAATCCTTTCTTCATAACATGTGAAGACGTAGTCATATTGAAACGCACCCTTAAAAGCTAAAAATAATGTCTACTGTCTCTAGAACTTCATAATTTAATAAAGTGAAATCTATATACAAAGATTCACTATAAATCAGAGCTTATTAAATAATACTATTTAATTGTTATTTAAATGTGAATCAGTTTCCTTAATGCCATGTCACATTTCACAATGTAAGACACTGACTAAATTAATAATTGATATATTTTCTAAAAGGGATTTAACCCCTTAACAACCTTGACATAACCAATACGCTGCAGGTCGTTAAGGGATTGTCTGGCTATAACAGGGGAGGTCTTGCAGCGAGTGACAAGACCCTCCCTCCGGAAGGCTTTCTAAAATAGTGCAGTCTCGCAGCTGGCAGCGATACCATGCTCTTGAAAATGGTACCCCCATAGAAATACCGGCAACGTCATTAAAGGGCTAAGTTTCTCTATTGTATTTTTGTTGTCTGGGGAAACTTTTCAATCTGGAGTTAATGAAAATATATTAAAGGGACATGATTCAGATAGAGCATACAATATTAAACAACTTTCCAATGTACTTCTTTTATTAAAATGATTTTATGATATCCATTGTTAAAAAGTAGGAAGGTAAGCACATGTCCACAGCACTGCATGGCAGCAGTTTTCCATGAATGTTATACATTAGCTAGAGCAGTAAATTACTGCATTTATTCCTGCCATGTACTGCTACAGACATGTGCACGTTACAATACTTATCTAGATATTTCTTCAACAAGAATAACATGAGAATAACAAACAAAAATTTGATAATTAGAAATAAAATAGAAACTTTTTAAAAAAATGGTATGCTCTATCTGAATAATGAAAGAAACAATTTCAGTTGATGTCCCTTTAAAGGAGAGACTAATTTATGAGTTTTTACATGCTGGTCACATTTAATCCCTGATGTAAGCCATTTTTCAGTGAGAAACCTGCACATATTGGGCCAGATTACGAATGTTGCACTATTGTTTGCATGCGAGCGATAATGTGTTTTTGCGTTCGTTTGCACCCAAGTTAAATATGAGATTTACGCTAGAATCATTACTGCAACCTCAGAACTCTGGTTAACTGTTATGCGAAACTAAAAAGTGTCACAAAACACATAAAAAATAAATTACAAAGTTACACTCATAATAACACCACCTAATAAAAATTATCTAAAAAAAATATTGCACAAAAAAATTATAAAGGCTCAAAGAAATGTAGAGAGGGCTCACTTCTCCAAGTCTGGTAAGAAAAATGAATTGATTCCAGACAGGAACACACAATTTAAAAAAAGTAGTAAATTTTGCATACAAATATACCTTTTTTTAATTAACAGAAATAAAAAAAAAATTAAAATCTGAGGAAGGTTCAGATAAAAAGCAATAATAAGAAAACTGCAGTCCCTGAGATTAAAGGGACATTGTACCCTAGATTTTTCTTTGCATAAATGATCTGGGACTGTTTTTCTAACAATGTATAGTTTTGCTTTATTTTTTAATAACATTGTGCTGATTTCAAGACTCCTAACCAAGCCCCAAAGTGTCAGATGTATCCGTTAATTTACAGATTCCTGCTGTGTTCCGTTTGTCTAATCTGTCTCTTCATATGCAGGGAAGCGGGGGGGGGGGGGGGGGAGGTCTGCTCTTACAACTTTCCCAGACCCTTTCAGTGGGTGTCCCAGCCTAAATCTACAGGGCTAAACTGGGAGCTTCTAAGTAAGTTTTTAAAAGGTTTTATACTGGATTTTTAAATCATTATCTGTGCATATTCTTCTTTATAGTAGTGTCCATTACATGCAGTAATATAAAAATTGGCGTACACTGTCCCTTTAAGTTGTGATGATCTTAATCTCTCCACTTTGGGAAAATTATTTAAAACTATGAGGCCTTCAAACAATCAAGATAAAATGTAGCTTGAGAGCTGTTTATCTAGCTATGTAGTGTGCTGGATGTGAGGGAGAGACACCTATATTACAAAAAAATCATCAAAATTGCCCGTTAGATTTGGAGTGATTTCGAGCGAGTTTTTAATTATGTATCCTCAAAGGACATTTAAGTCAAAATTAAACTTTCATGATTCAGAAGGAGCACACAATTGTAAACAACTTTCCAATTTGCATTAAAATATCTAATTGTTCCATATATTTTTATTTGCACACTTTCTGAGGCACCAGCTCTTACTGAGCAAGTGCAAGAGTTTAAAGTGTGCATGTATGTATATGTGTTTTGTGATTGGCTGAAGGCTGTCAAATGATGCAGTGGGAAGGAAAATAAAACTAACTTTTAAATTTGTCAGAAAAATATCTACTACACGTGAAATTTAGACTGTGCTTTTGTATTGTCTTTTTATTGATTATAGAATTCTACTAAGTTTAGTGTTCCTTAAGGCTGTATATAATCTTGCAATGGCTATAACAACATTAGAAGTAAACATTCCACTTTCTCAACTTCTAGCTGCTTGTGCTGCTGTCTATTGGCATAATAAATAGACATTAAAGAAACTGCAATATTAATTACGTACTTGTGTTATGTTCTCATTTTTTGTGGTTAATAATGGAATTCTTATTCACCCACTTGCTCTTTAGTAACTCAACATATTTTATTTATACAACAACTGCTAGATTAAAGGATGGTGACAGATCCACAGTGGCAGATACCTTTCTCTGTGGTACTGAAGATGAGACTCATTTGTATTAGCTGGGATATATGAGTTTTTCCTGACATAACAGATTCATTTGGCAGTGATTCAATTTTTTTTCCTATTATCCATTTTTGATGACACTTCTTGCTTACATCTCAGTTGTTTTAAATCCCTTATGATATTGTAGATGAAATGAATCTACAGCAGATCATTACATCTCAACTGAAAATAATTGCACCAAAATGTTTATTTTACTCTTTATATTTTATTGTTGTTTTTCATCAAAGACAACAGAGGTATCTTATGCTGGAGGGTAAGATTCATCTCTTTAAAGTGACGGAAATGAACTTTTGATGCTCTGTAAAAAAAAGAGGATGGGATAAGCCCGACTCCCCAGTGAGCTAAAGGTAAGTATTTTAACTATTTAAAGGAAATAAATAAATACTGACACATTTGTTATTATTATATATTTTTATATATATATATATATATATATATATATATATATATATATATATATATATATATATATATATATATATATATATATATATATATATATATATAGTATATATGTGTGTGTGTGTTATGTATGTATGTATATATATTTAAATATAAACTAACAGCACCAAATATTTAGTACTTTGTCCGCTTTTGCCTGGCTTTCACAATGAATTAATAGGCATAGAAAAGGTGCATGGAGATTGTTGTGTTTTAAATATATTTAAAAAGAAAAAACAGATAATAGAAAGATATAAGTTAAAGAAACAAAAATCAGAGAAGAAATAGCCAATCTTATCCAGCACTAGGACAGAGTATGACAAATAGGGATCACATTCCTAAGGGCCTAGGCAAATCAGTAAGACAAAACCAAACTGATGAAAACATATACATATGTTGCAAGCCAGCAAGTGAAGAATAACATTTAATTCATCAAATAATTAATATAACACATTTAACTAATTTAAATAATTAACACATTTGCACTACTTCATAATATACACCAGAAGAAATCTAAGTATAAGGTGTAACATCCAAGCTTATTGGGGATCCCCAGAACTGCTTTATCCATAAAAGGAATCCTTAGAAGGCCAAATTAAATTGCCTGGATTAACCATCTCAAGAACAGATAGTAGTTGAGGCTTAAAAGTTTATAGTGCACTTCCTTGTATTACTTATTAGACAGCTCCGGTCTTTAATTTATTTCCCCAAGGATGCGTGTGGGTGTTATACCGGCTGTAGAATAAAGGCCCTTATAAAGATAAACAGCCAGCGGTGTCAGTTACAGGGAAAGTTTATCACTCGGCGGTTAATAACGTAGTTTCTTCCCATTCACTATGCAGATCCCTGCATATCAATATTGGTTACAGGGAGAGTACCTTCCCCTTCACCATTAAAATCATTGGACACCGCTGTTACTCTGGGGATTCATCAGCCTTCTTTGTAATCATTGTGCAGCCGCTTTCTGTTTCTCAAGAAACTCCCACTTGTACCACTATTTCTTTGGGTAAGCTGGGCTCCTTAATATGCTGGTAAGAACGAACACATCATGATCGCCTATGAGTATCTTCGACTGGAGCAACGCCAATATATATATGTGTGTTTATATATATATATATATATATATATATGTGTAAAGCAAGATCCACACTCACAGGAGTTTATGTGTAGTTTATTACAGAAATAAACTACACATTGATACAAGTCCAGCGAGTGCGGATCTTGCTTTAAATGCATTAATTTACTTCCTGACACCCTGGTAGTTGATTTTCTGACATGTGAGTGCAAATCCTCCCTGACTTTTCTCATATATATATATATATATATATATATATATATATATATATATATATATATATATATATATATATATATATATATATATACATATATATATATATATATATATATATGCCAAATTCACATTTATGGTCCATTTTTCATTTATCGATTTCAATATGAATTAAATGGATTTAATAAATCCAGGAAAACACTTTTTGACTTATTCCCCAGTGCCCCAAAAAACTTTTTCACATATAAAATTGTTTTTGCGTATTGGGATTTTTTTATTTTTTTTTTAATTATTGCCTGCCATACTGGCTGACATTTAACTTTTTAAAGTTAAAAATTTCAAACAGTATATATATACTGTATATACAGTATATATATATATATATATATATATATATATATATATATATATATATATATATATATATATATAAATGGATGGAAAAGTTGCTAAGCTAAATAGAGAGAGTTGTTAGAACTGATTAGAACATTCTAACCGTTCTTAAAATTACCAACTCATATATGTTGGTTTAAATATCAAGATATGTGGTGCAGACCCATTAATTAATTTTCAAACAGAGGAAAAGGAAGATTTAGTGAAATATAATAAAGTCACTATAAAGACTGGGAATTCAGCACTCTTTATAAATAGTTATAAAATTGCAACACTCTCAAAATTTGTATCAGTTAGGTTTATTTTCACACTGTGTCGAGCGCAGCCCGTCAAGCTGACAGAATCCAGTTACACTGGGTAAAGTGAATAATGTGGTTAAAAAACAAGAAAACCAAACAAAAATATATTCACATATATTTAAAAATATACTTGGGCCGGTCCATGTGGAATGACAAAGCATATAGCTTGTATGAACTTAATAAAGGTGATATTTCCTAGACAACAGAGTACAATAGCTATTTTTGTAGCAATGCTACAACTGAATAGGCACAGTTAAAAAAAACCTAATTTAAATTCTCAGACTTATTTAGGTTTTAGTAGCAACTGAGATAGCTGGGGTTAAAAAATCTGCGCATAGTCAGTTGTCGTGTTATAAAACATGACACAGTATATGTATAATGTTATTATATTACTTTAGCATTACATAAACTCAAAGGAACTGTTAGGCGTAGTCACGCATACACAATTAACAATAGCGATATCACCATACTTTATAGGCAGAGATACAGCAAGGTTATACCATCAGAGCCACCAAGGGCTATGTAGATTTAATAATGAAAGACTGCCAGTCTGTTATGGACTGTTTTAGATAGTGAGTCCTTCCGCTGGTATCAAGCTTCCAAAGTGGCTGAAACCTCTTACAAAGTCCCACAGGATGTAAGTAGAACTAGAAAGGTAAAGACAATCATGGAACCATTCAGCAAGTTATTATATGAGCCAGAAGGATATGCAGCAAAGCACATGAAGCATGTGAGTTAGTAATGCAACAAGACAAAGCACAGAAAAGATGCAGGAGGATACCTCTTATGTAATTCCGTACCCCTCTGTCAACTGCACCTGTCTGTTATGCACATGGCAATTTCTCAAAACATCCGTGTTCCTCCATATATAGGGTTATTGCTTTCAACAGACTGCCAAATATTCTTGATGTTGGATCCGCAATGCAGATCAGTTGCAATAAGCCGATATTCCCAAGCAGAAATTCCAACCTTGCTTCGGTTTTGTATTAGGTTGCAGCAAGTTCAAATCCTCCGCCAAACAAACGAACAGACAAACCAACCTGTCAGGTCACATGGATCGGTCAGCCAATAGCTGATGTGCGTTTCACCCCCTCATCACAAGAAAGACGGGGCTTCCTCAGGGCTTGATAGTATGACGTATTCTGTGTAGTCTTTTGTAGCCGCACCAACATATACTAGACTAGACAATATATACAGTTACAGTTATTTACACTTATTATTACCACAACCCAGGTAAAAATGCTGGGATGTTTTGAGAAATTGTCATGTGCATAACAAACAGGTGCAGTTGACAGAGGGGTACGGAATTACATAAGAGGTATCCTCCTGCATCTTTGCTGTGCTTTGTCTTGTTGCATTACTAACTCACATGCTTCATGTTCTTTGCTGCATATCCTTCTGGCTCATCTAATAACTTGCTACATGGTTCCATGATTGTCTTTACCTTTCTAGTTCTACTTACATCCTGTGGGACTTTGTAAGAGGTTTCAGCCACTTTGGAAGCTTGATACCAGCGGAAGGACTCACTATCTAAAACAGTCCATAACAGACTGGCAGTCTTTCATTATTAAATCTACATAGCCCTTGGTGGCTCTGATGATATAACCTTGCTGTATCTCTGCCTATAAAGTATGGTGATATCGCTATTGTTAATTGTGTATGCGTGACTACGCCTAACAGTTCCTTTGAGATTATGTACTGCTAAAGTTATAGCATTGCTAGGAAATATCACCTTTATTAAGTTCATACAAGCTATATGCTTTGTCATTCCACATGGACCGGTCCAAGTATATTTTTAAATATATGTGAATATATTTTTGTTTGGTTTTCTTGTTTTTTAACCACATTATTCACTTTACCCAGTGTAACTAGATTCTGTCAGCTTGACGGGGCTGCGCTCGACACAGTGTGAAAATAAACCTAACTTTGATACAAATTTTGAGAGTGTTGCAATTTTATAACTATTATAAAGAGTGCTGAATTCCCAGTCTCTATAGTGACTTTATTATATTTCTCTAAATCTTCCTTTTCCTCTGTTTGAAAATATATATATATATATATATATATATATATATATATATATATATATATGTACACTGTATATAATGAATAATAAGCACTTTTACAACAGTAGAAATTGGGAAACCAATAATCAAACTCACATGCCCACATACCGATAATGCCTATGTTCAAATCCCTTATAAAGACACACACATATCTCTATAGTTTGGGAGCACACATTATTTGCACACATTACCTATGAGCATCATTGTACACTATAGAAAAGACCTTTCTGGTAGTTCAAATTTTATTTTTCGCTAATCGTGGGCAGTTGTTTTTTTGGATTACGAAATCAAGATATAAATGACACCTGATTTCATTACTTTTTGGGAGGTTATTTCAAGCTTCAGTGGCATTAATGGAAGATGAATTTTCGGTTTGTGATCACTGGAAAACACATTGATAACAAAGACTGAAAATAAAATAAATATACTCACAAGGCTTTTAAGGGGATGTGCCCCTGTAGTAAGAAATGCTTTTCCTAATAAAATGACAGCTGTACATATTTTACAGCATGTATTCTACATACATAGCTTTCATGTACTGTGTGTGTATATATATATATATATATATATATATATAAATATTTTAAGTTTGATGGATGCATACCTCTCAAAACAGGGTAAAACAAGTGGGATGGACCAGAACAAGCCTTGCGTGCCCACTCTAAAATAGGCAGTGTTTACACAAAGTAGTCACAACTACTCTGCTCTTAGATTTGTTGTCTTGATGGAAATAATGCTACAATAATTGTTGTGAGAAATGAGGTAGTAGATGAAATGAGTTGGGTACGGCTAGGGGCACACATTTTACAACAAAAAGCAAACAATTTTGTCTTTCATAATACGAATATAATTTGAGCCTTATATGACCTATTAATTAGTATCCTAAGGTGTGCAGCATAGCTCAGTCTACCGCATCTATACTACTGTAGTGGGCTCCAAACTATTCAACTTAATTTTATGGAGACACTCACATGCCTGCCATATCTGAAAATATATTACCCAAGACTACATAGCCATTATATTACAAGAAAACTTATTTTGTTTAATTAATACTAGCCATTAGATACATATAAATCTCTCTGCAATATACAAACATTACACGTTTTAATTAGCTGTTAAATTTCATACAGCTTAAACATCTTGCAATTAACCTATATAACACCCAAGTGACTATAATTGTGCTCACTGCTTAATGCTATAACTTTAATAAACAACTCTCTAATTTGTGTGCAGAAATTAAATGGATAGGAAATTTAAAAATTTGATTTTTTTTCTCTTTTAAAACTTCTTCAAATATAATAAATATTGTGATATGTTCTTTTTAATACTTTCTTCTGTTTTCCTGTCATTTCTATTTCATAATTAGTAATCTGCCAAACTCACTGTTTCCATTATTATGCCAATTATGAAACAATATTCAACCTAGGTAGAAACATCATGGCGGCCCACAAGTTTTAAAACAAAAGTAAGTTTATATTATTACATATTTATTTCATTTGTGTTTCATTTGTGTACTTTTTACTAAGATTTCTAACCCTTTAATGTCAACAGGGACCAATCTGCTGATATCACTTTGTAGAACAAACATACTCATACACACGCGTACATACTAACACACATATACACACACTCACAGAGATAAACACACACACAAATACACATACACTCAAATACACACACTCAAATACTTACACACTCACACTCACATACTAACAGACAAAGACACACAAACACATATACACTCACAGACACAAACACATACACGCACACACATACACATAAACAAACACACAGATTTAAGTTAAGCAACGGCCATTTTTTCAGCTATTAGACAGAACAATCAGGGTAATGCTTAAAAATCTGTAGATGTGATAGAACACAATTCCCCTGAGTTTCCACAGATAATTGATATCTGTGTGTATATAGATTATATTATTGTAAACATGAATTCCCTAGTAGACTGCATGCAGTATGTGGAAATGCAATAAATATGAGTTATAAAGAATGTAAAATGACTCATGTGTCTGAGTATTGTATCATTTTCTAGCAAATAACTCCAAAGAGATTTTTTAGGCAAAATGATCATAAAGCCAGTTTCTCTCTTTTATTTTTCAGTGATCACTCTCTATCAGTCATAATGTCTGCCGTATGTACCTAAACCTTCTAAATTACTCGGTGAGCTCCCAGCATGCCCCTTGGATGCACAATGCTTGCTAGGCTATGTTTGGCATGCAGCTGTGCATGCTAGTCAAATCATGATTGGACCACATACCTGAAAACACAATGGAATTCTGCTTTTTCCACCTCATCAAATTCATTTTGAACACTACTTAATGAGTGAATACTGAACATTCTAAGACAGCATTTCCTCAGTCTTAATTAGACATGTTACTAAAAGATAGGAAATTGTGTGCAACAGGAAGGAAAAACAAACCTTTAACCCTCTGTTATACAAATGAGTATGTGGCAAAGACACCAAATGTTGTTGCTAGTTTAGAAACAGAAGAAGAACAAATTGCTAAAATAAATTGTTATTTGATAAGGGAAAATTGACAAGAAATGTATGGATAATGGTTAAAGGGACAGAAAACCTCAATATTTTCTTTCAGAATTTTGATAGAACGTACAATTTTTAACAACTTTTCATTTTTCTTTTATGATCAAATTTGCTTTATTATCCTTTGTTGAAGGAACAGAATTGCACTACTGGTAGCTAGCTGAACACATCTAGTTTGACAATCACAAAAGACAAATGTGTGCAGGCACCAATCAGCATCTAGCTCCTCTAGTGTAGGATATGTGCGTTTTCTTTTTCAACAAGGGATACAAAGAAAACGAAGCACACTTAAAAATAGTTAATTTAAAAGTGTCTTAAAATGACATGCTCTATCTGATTCTTGCAAGTTTAATTTTCACTTTCCTATTCCTTTTAACCGGAAATGTCCTTGAATCGTTAATTTCTGATGTCCAGATTCTCAATTATTCATCTGTGCAGTGCAATTTTTATCAAACTGATTTTCGTATATCTCACAATTTATTTTTCAGCTGGTGGAATTCTCAAAGAAAATTATCCTTCTTTGAAAGGTGAAACCAAAGTGCTTTAACGTCAAAGGTATTGGTATCATAAGGTTAAAGAATTTGAAAATATTCCCAATTGACTGAAATGCCAGCTTACACCAAGCATGCATATTTCTGCTGTACTGGACTAAGGTTTAAACAGCATATTTGTAATCTGATATAGTTTTATAATTTGCCATATCAGAAAATAATATATTGAAATGTGAATTAAAGGGACACTGAACCCAATTTTTTTCTTTCGTGATTCAGATGGAGCATGCAATTTTACTCTTATCAATTTGTTTTTCGTTCTCTTGTTATCTTTATTTGAAAAAGAAGACATCTAAGCTTTTTTATTAGTTCAGACTCTGGACAGCACTTTTTTATTGGTGGATGAATTTATCCACCAATCGGCAAGAACAACCCAGGTTGTTCACCAAAAATGGGCCGGCATCTAAACTTACATTTTTGCATTTCAAATAAAGATACCAAGAGAATGAAAACAATTTGATAATAGGAGTAAATTAGAAAGTTGCTTAAAATGTCATGCTCTATCTGAATCACGAAAGAAAAAATTTGGGTTCAGTGTCCCTTTAATTTATTAAGTAATGTATTTCAATAGAAAAAAAATGTTTCTTCACAAATAATTTATTTCAAGAGAAAAAAATTTTTATCTTCAGAATTAATGAGTATTAAGAGAAACGTGTATGAAGATGTAACCGTCTCGTTTAGTGTGTACATTTATACTTGTGCAGTCTCCTCATTTTAATACCAGTTGCACGTATGAAAATATATTTGCAATATATTGTGAAGACTAGTAACAACTAAATCTTGTTAAAGAATGTGTTGTATCAATTTAGAATTCAGTTTGAAATATTAGATAATGGTCTAGATTACGACGCCAATGTGTGCTGGTATTTCAAGTTAAAGGGACAGTAAACTTAAAAAATAAATGTTATACGATTCTGCACATAGTGCAGAATTATATAACTTTATCTTAGCGGCAGCTTTCAAAATCAAAAGCTTTCAGAGATTTTTGCTATCAAAGTTGTACTTACTTGGTCTCCTCTCCAGACTCTTCTGATCGGGTCTTGGTTTTCAAAAGCGCTTCGTGGGTGCTTTCTAATCACAGTGCGCCTGATCGTGCCATTGAACTCAATGTAGCTCGCTCCCGCCTACAGACCAGAGCAGGAGAGAGCTACATTCAATTCTATGGTGCTATTGGGCATGCTGTGATTAGACAGCACGCCCGCAAAGTGCTTTTGAAAGCTAAGACCCGATCAGAAGAGCCTGGAGAGGAGACCAGATAAGTACAACTTTAATAGCAAAAATCTCTGAAAGCTTTTGATTTTTAAAGCTGCCGCTAAGATAATGTTACATAATTCTGCACTATGTGCAGAATTATATAACATTATTTTTTAAGTTTACTGTCCCTTTAAGCGCAATGAGATTGCGACCTCGCATTCACATTGCCTGGAAGCATTGCGCTCACGACAGCTTGCTTCGATGGGCTCTTATGTGATCCTCGTTCTGATGCCGTGAGACACAGCAAAGAACCATATGCAGCACAGGGGGTAAGTCGCGCAGTGTTGGGCAGCTAATTTAAAATATATATGTATACGAATATATACATATATATATTTTATTTGTTACAATACAGTTAACAACCATAATACATAAACTGTTATGAATTTTGTTCCAAGCCAACATAGCTGCCTGAAGAGTTAAATATTGCAGGTGTATATATTTTCCTGCAACATTTTTGCATCCGCTGACAATCTGCGAATATTGGACTGGACCGATTGTGGATTGTGATGCAAATTTCCAATCTCACTTGATTTTGAATACAACCATAATACATAAACTGTTATTCAAAATCAAGTGAGATTGGAAATTTGCATCACAATCCACAATCGGTCCAGTCCAATATTCGCAGATTGTCAGCGGATGCAAAAATGTTGCAGGAAAATATATACACCTGCAATATTTAACTCTTCAGGCAGCTATGTTGGCTTGGAACAAAATTCAAAAAGCCATCAAGAATACAAATACACTTGTATTCTTGCTGCAAATCTACTTGCTGGCGAGCACCATTGTAAGCACTGGAGGAGATAGAGCCAGATTAAGGGGCTAGATTACATATGCGGCGTCGCCCACAAAAGCCAGCGAGGCGTTTTTTTTTTACCAGATTTTGGTATCACATATACAGCGCTGCATATAAATTGCGACACGTTTATTTCACCCGTCGCCCGCAATTTTTGCTCCCATAAGCTAACATAGAACCGCGTCGCAAATCGGTATCACATATTCAGCGCAAGGACTTACGCGGCGAAAATTGACAAATTTTACTCCATTTTCACCTCACCACACATAGACAGGCACAGCAAGCCTTACGCTAAAAATGTGAGCACTGTTAACTCCGTAACTGCCTGAAAATATTAACTAACACCTAACGTATGCGCAATATCTATCTACCTGTCAACTGCCAACCCCCACCACAATAACTAATAAACTATATTAACCCCTAATCCACTATTAACCAACATAAACCTAATAAATTGATTAACCCCTAATCCGCCACACCCACACCACGCAATTATTCTAATAAATCTATTAACCCCTAATCTGCCAAACCCACACAGCGCAATAATCCTAATAAATCTATTAACCCCTAATCTGTCAAAGTGCAAATCACAGTGAAAATAACTAATTAAATTACTAAGCCCCCTAACCTAACACCCCCTAAATTAACCCCAATTACCTAAATTAAAAAATATTACGTTACAATTAAAATAAAACAGCTAACATTACTTAAAAATAAAAAACCTAAAATTAAATTAATCTAAGATTACAAAAAATAAAAAAACCTAACATTACATTAAATAATACACACTTTTAATAAGCACTTTTTACCTCTGTGATTACCTTGTATCTATGCTTCTATAAAGTGCCCCCTTATTTCAGTTCTTTTGACAGACTTACAATCAGTGCTCACTCCAGGGTAACTTCACGTGCATGAGCTCAATGTTATCTATATGAAACACATGAACTAATGCCCTCTAGTGGTCAAAATGCATTCAGATTAGAGGCAGTCTTCAAGGTCTAAGAAATTAGTATATGAACCTCCTAGGTTTAGCTTTCAACTAAGAATACCACGAGAACAAAGCACAATTGGTGATAAAAGTAAATTGGAAAGTTGTTTAAAATTACTTGCCCTATTTAAATCATGAAAGTTTTTGGGGGGACTTGACTGTCGATTTAATAATTCAGATAGAGCATGCAATTTTAAGCAACTTTCTACCTTACTCCTACTATCAAATTTTCTTCATTATCTTGCTATCTTTATTTAAAAAGCAGGAATTTAAAGCTTAGGAACCAGCTTATTTTAGGTTCAGCACCCTGGATAGTGCTTGCTTAATGGTGGCTACATTTAGCAAACCAATAAGCAAGCATAACCCAGGTTTTCTCAACCAAAAATGGGCCGGTTCTTGAGCTTTACATTCCTGCTTTTTAAATCAAGATAGCAAGAAAACAAAAAACAATTGAAAATAGGGGGTAGATTTAACAACTGATCCGCTGTAACTGTGCTCAACTCGCAAACACTGTAGATAATTCTAATAGCACATTTAACATAGAAAACACATCTCTAACCATAGACAACCTTTATAGAATTGGGCCCTGAGCCTAAAATGTAAATACCTTCTGTGGAAATAATTGTCAGACCACAATATGGCACCTGTGTTTGCAATAATCTTTTTCTCAATGTTACATATATAATTCTCAAGACACGTGCATGCTCCTGAGCCTCATGGAATGGAAGTTTCAATTAAAAAAGGAAATTTAATAATAGATTTTTTTAAACTGTTCTCTCTATCTGAAGATTCATTTTGACTTTCTTCAACGTTTAAGCATTTTACCTCACTCATGCGAGCCTGCTTATGGAAATGTAAAAAGTAGCAGCATATGACTGCTGATTCTTAAAGGGACATGAAACCCAAGTATTTTCTTTCATGATTCAGATAGAGCGTGCCATTTTACTTTCCAATTTACTTAACTTATCTTATTTGCTTCCTTCTCTTAGTATATTTTGTTGAAGAAGCAGCAATGCACTACTGGGAGCTAGTTAACGCACAGGGTGAGCCAATAACATGAAGCATATAAGTGCAGCAACCAATCAGCAGCTCCTAAAGGTATTGTTTTTAACAAAAGATACCAAGAGAACGAAACAAAATTGAAAGTTGTTTAAAATCCCAAGCTATATCTGAAAGAAAATACTCGGGTTTCATGTTTCTTTAACTCTTTGCCACCTTGTTTATTTGGGTTGACTTACAGCCCCTGCACTTACGCAATTGGTCGTGCAAATGCAGGGGGCTGCACTGCCCAAACAAATGCTTGTGCAATAGTACATATGGGCAACAGACGTACAGAGGCCTATTTACTAAAGGTCTTGAGGACCTGATCCGACAGTGCAGATCAGGTCCGCAAGACCTCGCTGAACGTGGAGAGCAATACTCTCTCCGTATTCAGCATTGCCCCAGCAGCTCACAAGAGCTGCTGGTGCAACGCCACCCCCTATAGCAGTACTTTCCAAACTGTGTGTCGTGACACATTAGTGTGTCGGCAGCAGTGTGTAGGTGTGTCCCTGCTTCAGCACAAAGTGTTTTGAATTTAATTTTTGTAAAAAAAAATTTGGTTTCCGATTTTCCACCTGTTTGCTACGCATATCACATGGTTGACACATGATTAGGGTTGCCACCTCAGCCATGTTTTCCTGGACACTTATGAGTTACACATGCTGCAGGGTGTGCAGGGAGGAACATGTATTGTGTTTCTGGACAGCACTATTCATATTCCTCCCTGCACACCCTGCAGCATGTATAACTTATAATTGTTCTGTATTTTAAGGGACAGGTGGCAACCCTACACGTGATTGATACCTAGTGGGCCACAGATCATCTTAACCTATTGGCGCAGCACAGTAGGAACTGAAACTATTCCCATTGGTGGCTTTGGTGACACATTGGCTCCTGACTGCACGTGTAGTCTCCTTAATCCGCTTGTGGCTGCATGTGTAGTCAGTGAGTGGGGCAGCAGTGTCTTGCAGCGCGGGCAGTAGTCAATCGGACTCACCGAGCTCTGAGGGCGGCAGCTTAAACGCTGAGCTGAAGTCAGAAGTCAAAGTGGCTTTTTTTTGCAACTAGTTCCCAGTAGTGCATTGTTGCTACTGCTCTTGATATATGGATAGGAAGGGGAAGCTTAAAATGCTTGATGATGAAATTCTAGTGTCTTTATCTAATATTCCGTTAAATATTCAGAAACTGTGTTCATCCCATCAATCTTATACATCTTAATAAAATAGTAAGTAGCTATTGGTAATATTTTTTTAATTCTTGCACATACATACTGTTACTTGTAAATACATTGTTATTGTATAATTTATGTACTGTATGTGTTCGTATCTCTTTAAACAAGTTAGTTTAACCTCCTTTTCTTTCATGTAATTAGCAAGAGTCCATGAGCTAGTGACGTATGGGATATACATTCCTACCAGGAGGGGCAAAGTTTCCCAAACCTCAAAATGCCTATAAATACACCCCTCACCACACCCACAAATCAGTTTTACAAACTTTGCCTCCTGTGGAGGTGGTGAAGTAAGTTTGTGCTAGATTCTTCGTTGATATGCGCTCCGCAGCAGGTTGGAGCCCGGTTTTCCTCTCAGCGTGCAGTGAATGTCAGAGGGATGTAAAGAGAGTATTGCCTATTTGAATTCAATGATCTCCTTCTACGGGGTCTATTTCATAGGTTCTCTGTTATCGGTCGTAGAGATTCATCTCTTACCTCCCTTTTCAGATCGACGATATACTCTTATATATACCATTACCTCTACTGATTCTCGTTTCAGTACTGGTTTGGCTTTCTACTACATGTAGATGAGTGTCCTGGGGTAAGTAAGTCTTATTTTCTGTGACACTCTAAGCTATGGTTGGGCACTTTTATATAAAGTTCTAAATATATGTGTTTAAACATTTATTTGCCTTGATTCAGGATGTTCAACGTTCCTTATTTCAGACAGTCAGTTTCATATTTGGGATAATGCATATGAATAAATCATTTTTTTCTTACCTTAAAATTTGACTTTTTTCCTGTGGGCTGTTAGGCTCGCGGGGGCTGAAAATGCTTCATTTTATTGCGTCATTCTTGGCGCGGACTTTCTTGGCGCAAATTTTTTTTGTCATTTCCGGCATACGTGTCGCTGGAAGTTGCGTCATTTTTTTGACGTTTTTGCGCCAAAAAATGTCGGCGTTACCGGATGTGGCGCCATTTTTGGCGCCAAAAGCATTTAGGCGCCAAATAATGTGGGCGGCTTTTTTGGCGCTAAAAAATTTGAGCGTCATTGTTGTCTCCACAATATTTAAGTCTCATTATTTATTGCTTCTGGTTGCTAGAAGCTTGTTCATTGTCATTTTTTTCCCATTCCTGAAACTGTCATTTAAGGAATTTGATCATTTTTGCTTTATATGTTGTTTTTTCTATTACATATTGCAAGATGTCTCAGATTGACCCTGAATCAGAAGCCACTTCTGGAAAAACGCTTAACTGAGTTTCAGTTCTACCAAAGCTAAGTTCATTTATTTTAAATGTTATAAATGTTTATCTTTAGCTATGGTTTGTAATAAGGTATTATGATATACTTTTACATGCAGAATCCATTAGTGTTTATGCTTTATATATTTCCATTCTTACATTTTATGTACAAGAAATATTTAGAAGATTTATAAGAAATATTTTCTGATTCTATTTTAAAGGCTTTGTCTGACTTCGTGCCTTCTAATAAAATTTTTAGGTCTTTTTCACTTCTTTTTTAATTATTGAAGTTTCAAATGACCAACAACATACTGATTTATCCTTCTCTGATGATGTTTTTTCTCTTTCAGAAATTTTCTTCATCAGATATTGACACTAACAAATCTACTTTTTTATTATTTTTCTATTATTAAAGTACATTTGTTCTTTGTTGAAAAGGTGTTGATTATTTTGGATATTAAGGTAACTAGTTCTTTAAGACTAGCTGACATTATTTCTGCCTATTTATTTCTTCTGTGTTTTCAGAGGTTTTCTTTCCAATTCCCCATACTAGGGAATGGAATAGGCTGAGAATTTTCTTTTATTCCTTTTTCAAAGGTTTTAAACTATATTCTTTGCCAGCAGTTAAATTCAATTTGGAGGGTTCTCCAATTTATTGGGGCTATCTCTACTTCTACTAATTATGCTATTGTTTCTATAGCAAAATAGTATTTATTTTCCTTTAGATAGTTGTATCTTATTTATGGAAAATTATTTAGTTTCAGGTACTTTTCTTGGTCCTGTGATTTATTTGGATATTGCAATTGCTTCATTTTTTCTCTTTACTTTAAGATCAAGTATCAGATTATGATTTATTTTAGCATTGTTAAAGGGCAACATTTACTAGACTAGGTGCTGTTGCATTTGTCTTGTTGTTTTGCATTTATTGATTATGCAAGTCCACTGTATTGACTGGTCCTTTTAACTGGACTATCATGCTAATAATTTCATTTGTGTCTTCATTTTACTGAATATTTTCGCAAATGAGGGTTAATTCTATGTCTTTAGCTATTTTAGCTAGAAGAATTTTGTTCTAAGATAATCAATTATTTGTTTTATAATTGGATTCAATTCTTAACTGTTACTCTGGGCTTCAAGATTGAGTTCTAAGACTAAAACTTTAAGCTTATACTAGTTTAGTTGTTCTTATTAAGGAACGAATTCCTGAGTTCTTTCCCAAGTAACATGTTTATAATTGGGGTTCGAAATCAGCTCCCTAATATTGTGATGTACGTGCCGTATTCCAGCTTGGCTGGTAAGGGGCACGTTAAGACTTCTTTGAAATTTATTTGGTTCTATTTTGTCCAAATTTCTTTGATTTTATTCCAGTAAGGCTAACACTTTCTTTAAGTGTGTTTCTGTCCTATATATTTTGGGTATTGTTGAAGCATGGCTGGGCACCCATGGGGTTCAAGCGCTGTTCAGACCTGGAATCTTCTGGGGTATTTCTTCCAGTTCCTTTTTTAGGAACCGGGTTTGGAGTTTTATTCAAACTATTTTGCCTTTTTATGGTCATTGATAGCATTATTTGTTTTCATTAGATACAATAAATGCATATTTTCATTTTTCTATTTTCATTCAGATTATTTTCTGAGGATGCAGAATCTCATATGATTCACTTGCTCTTCAGGACATAGTTAGAGGATCTTTTTTTCGAAAGCTCTTGATTCCTCACACAAGGGTCACCTTTTTTAGGTTTCCAGAAGTTTGTGTCACTGTCTTTGTCTCTATCAGACAAGGGATAATTCTATTGGGTTCCGTCTGTCGGTACCTTTAGTCTTTATTATTTCCTTCAGTTGCTATATATGCATAGAAGTTTTAGGTCTTATGGCCACGGCATTGGATTCAATTCCCTTTGCTCATTTTCACTAGAAAGAACCTTTCCAGTCTTTTATGAGTGTTGTTTCTTCTAGAATATGGTTGGAGGATCAATTTACCAAAAAGTTTGTTGATTCCTCAGACAAGGGTAACCTTTTTAGGTTTCCTGATAGATTCAGTGTCCTTGACTCTGTCTCTGACGGACAAGAGACGTCTGAAATTGGTTTCAGCTTGTCAAAACCTTCAGTCTCAATCTTTCCCTTCGGTAGCCTTATGCATGGAAATTCTAGGTCTTATGACTGCTGCATTGGACGCGGTTCCCTTTGCTCGTTTTCACATGCGACCTCTTCAGCTCTGTATGCTGAACCAGTGGTGCAGGGATTATACAAAGATATCTCAATTAATATCTTTAAAACCGATTGTTCGACACTTTCTGACGTGATGGACAGACCACCATCGTTTAATTCAGGGGGCTTCTTTTGTTCTTCCAACCTGGACTGAGATTTCAACAGATGCAAGTCTGACAGGTTGGGGAGCTGTTTGGGGGTCTCTGACAGCACAAGGGGTTTGGGAATCTCAGGAGGTGAGATTACCAATCAATATTTTGGAACTCCGTGCAATTTTCAGAGCTCTTCAGTCATGGCCTCTTCTAAAGAGAGAGTCGTTCATTTGTTTTCAGACGGACAATGTCACAACTGTGGCATATGTCAATCATCAAGGAGGGACTCACAGTCCTCTGGCTATGAAAGAAGTATCTTGAATTCTGGTTTGGGCGGAATCCAGCTCCTGTCTAATTTCTGCGGTTCATATCCCAGGTATAGACAATTGGGAAGCGGATTATCTCAGTCACCAAACGTTACATCCGGGCGAATGGTCTCTTCACCCAGAGGTATTTCTTCAGATTGTTCAAATGTGGGGACTTCCAGAAATAGATCTGATGGCTTCTCATCTAAACAAGAAGCTTCCCAGGTATCTTTCCAGATCCAGGGATCCTCAGGCGGAGGCAGTGGATGCATTGTCACTTCCTTGGAAGTATCATCCTGCCTATATCTTTCCACCTCTAGTTCTTCTTCCAAGAGTAATTTCCAAGATTCTAAGGGGTGCTCGTCTGTTCTGCTGGTGGCTCCAGCATGGCCTCACAGGTTTTGGTATGCAGATCTTGTCCGGATGGCCACTTGCCAACCGTGGACTCTTCCGTTAAGACCAGACCTTCTATCACAAGGTCCTTTTTTCCATCAGGATCTCAAATCCTTAAATTTGAAGGTATAGAGATTGAACGCTTGATTCTCAGTAATAGAGGTTTCTCTGACTCTTTGATTAATACTATGTTACAGGCTCGTAAATCTGTATCTAGGAAGATATATTATCGAGTCTGGAAGGTTTACATTTCTTGGTGTTTTTCTCATCATTTTTCTTGGCATTCTTTTAGAATTCCTAGAATTTTACAGTTTCTTCAGGATGGTTTGGATAAAGGTTTGTCTGCAAGTTCCTTGAAGGACAAATCTCTGCTCTTTCTGTTCTTTTTCACAGAAAGATTACTAGTCTTCCTGTTATTCATTGTTTTGTACAAGCTTTGGTTTGTATAAAACCTGTTATTAAGTCAATTTCTCCTCCTTGGAGTTTGAATTTGGTTCTGGGGGCTCTTCAAGCTCCTCCGTTTGAACCTATGCATTCGCTGGACATTAAATTACTTTCTTGGAAAGTTTTGTTTCTTTTGGCCATCTCTTCTGCTAGAAGAGTTTCTGATTTATCTGCTCTTTCTTGTGAGTCTCCTTTTCTGATTTTTCATCAGGATAAGGCGGTGTTGCGAACTTCTATTCAATTTTTACCTAAGGTTGTGAATTCTAACAACATTAGTAGAGAAATTGTGGTTCCTTCATTGTGTCCTAATCCTAAGAATCCTAAGGAAAGATCGTTGCATTCTTTGGATGTAGTTAGAACTTTGAAATATTATGTTGAAGCTACTAAAAATTTCCGAAAGACTTCTAGTCTATTTGTTATCTTTTCCGGTTCTAGGAAAGGTCAGAAGGCCTCTGCTATTTCTTTGGCGTCTTGGTTAAAGTCTTTGATTCATCATGCTTATGTCGAGTCGGGTAAAACTCCGCCTCAAAGGATTACAGCTCATTCTACTAGGTCAGTTTCTACTTCCTGGGCGTTTAGGAATGAAGCTTCGGTTGATCAGATTTGCAAAGCAGCAACTTGGCCTTCTTTGCATACTTTTACTAAATTCTACCATTTTGATGTGTTTTCTTCTTCTAAAGCAGTTTTTGGTAGAAAAGTACTTCAGGCAGCTGTTTTAGTATGATTCTTCTGCTTATAATTTCAGTTTTTTTCATTATAAGATTTAAACTTTATTTTGGGTGTGGATTATTTTCAGCGGAATTGGCTGTCTTTATTTTATCCCTCCCTCTCTAGTGACTCTTGCGTGGAAGATCCACATCTTGGGTATTCATTATCCCATACGTCACTAGCTCATGGACTCTTGCTAATTACATGAAAGAAAACATAATTTATGTAAGAACTTACCTGATAAATTCATTTCTTTCATATTAGCAAGAGTCCATGAGACCCACCCTTTTTTGTGGTGGTTATGATTTTTTTGTATAAAGCACAATTATTCCAATTCCTTATTTTTTTATGCTTTCGCACTTTTGTCTTATCACCCCACTTCTTGGCTATGCGTTAAACTGATTTGTGGGTGTGGTGAGGGGTGTATTTATAGGCATTTTGAGGTTTGGGAAACTTTGCCCCTCCTGGTAGGAATGTATATCCCATACGTCACTAGCTCATGGACTCTTGCTAATATGAAAGAAATGAATTTATCAGGTAAGTTCTTACATAAATTATGTTTTTGCTAGTACAACTCAATTACTGTGTCGCAAAATGATGTAGGTCTAAATAGTGTGTCACTAACATGAAAAGTTTGGAAAGCTCTGCCCTACAGACTCGCGGCCAATGGGCCGCCAGCAGAGGTGTCAATCAACCCGATCGTACTCTATCGAGGTTGAATTCCGGCGATTCCTGTCCGCCTGCTCAGAGCAGGCGGACAGGGTTATGGAGCAGCGGTCTTTGTGACTGCTGCTTCATAACTGCTGTTTCTGGCGAGTCTGAAGACTAGCCAGAAACATGGGCCCACAAGCTCCTTACAGAACTTGATAAATGGGCCCCACAGCGTCCGCTTGCCGGGAGGCGATTATTTGAATTTTCTTTAAAAATTATCTTTAGAGGGATATTGTTACTACAATTTGGATTTACCTAAATGTGAATTCATTATTAGACTGCATTATGGCTTAAAAATCCAAACCAATAATAATATTTAAATAATTAGCAATATTTTTATTGATAGTATATCAAGCCAGCTTACAAATATGTAGAAATCAATTATAAAAAAATATGCAGAAATGCTACTTTATATATTCACCATATTGAAGAACAATTCAAAGCTTGCTTATTTTGACAAACAAGTACAAATGTAGCTAACAGCATAGTACAAATGGCAGTCTGGTGGATATGACATTTTTTATTTTACTTTGTCTACAAAGAAAAGAATTTAGCAGATTAAAACTGTCAGTTTCTGGAGTCCTGTGAAGACGAATTTAACAAAGTGTCCTAATCTAGGCCACAAAGGGATAAGGTAGGGGTTATAGAAAAATAAATGTTATTTTAACAAAACAGGCATCTGTCAATGCAAAATAACGCAAGCAATAAGAAATTTGAAGCATTTAAAAAATTGCCTAAAATAGATAATATTTTAAAATACTGAATTTCATCCACTGCTACTTTTCTTTAAAGGGACCCTGAACCCAAATTATTTATTTTGTGGTTCAGACAGAGCATGCAATTTTAAACAACTTTCTAATTTACTACTATTATTAATTTTTCTTCATTCTCTTGCTATCTTTATTTAAAAAAAGCTTTTTTGGGTTCAGAACTCTGGATAGCACTTTTTATTGGTGGATGAATTTATCCACCAATCAGCAAGAACAATCCAGGTTGTTCAACAAAATGGGCCGGCATCTAAACTTACATTCTTGCATTTCAAATAAAGATACCAAGAGAATGAAGAAAATTTGATAATAGGAGTATATTAGAAAGTTGCTTAAAATTTCATACTCTATCTGAATCACTAAAGAAAATCTCCAAAATCCAGAATTATTCCAAAATCCATACTTTTTTCATTAATATAAAATGATTGTTTGCATATTTGGTTTTATTTGTATGTTCTAAAGTTGTTTTATATAAATATTAAAGACACAGTCAACACCAGAATATTATTATATAGATAATCCCTTTATTACCCATTCCCCAGTTTTTCATAACCAAATAATACACTTTTTACCTCTGTAATTACTTTGTATCTAGACCTTTGCAGACTGCCCCCTTATTTCAGTTCTTTTGACAGACTTGCATTTTAGCCAATCAGTGCTCACTCCAGGGTAACTTCACGTGCACAAGCTCAATGTTATCTATATAAAACACATGAACTAACGCCCTCTAGTGGTGAAAAACTGTCAAAATGCTTTCAGATTAGAGGTGGCCTTCAAGGTCTAAGAAATTAGCATATGAACCTCCTAGGTTTAGCTTTCAACTAAGAATACCAAGCAAAAAAAAGCAAAATTGGTGATAAAAGTAAATTGGAAAGTTGTTTAAAATTGCATGCCCTATCTGAATTATGAAAGTTTATTTTGGACTTGACTGTCCCTTTAACTACTATTAACTTTCTGATTACAGAACTTCACTATCTTTCTGATGGTACTATGTATACAAATGTATTAAAAGTTATATAAAACTACTTTTAGGTTGCATATATAATCTATATTATGACATGTAAATATTGACTTAATGGCATAAGAAACCGATTTTTACAATTAGTCCCTTCCTTTTTCCAAGCTTTCCCATTTTACAGATGCAAATATATAAATACTCCTGAAATCCAAACTATTCTGAAATCCAAACCTTTTCCAGTCCCAAGCAGTTAGGATAAAGGGTTTCTTCCCATGACCTATTTAGGGCCAGATTACAACTGTGCTAGAAGTAAGTTTTTTGCGCTCGTCGAGTTGCGCTTATATTACAAGTTTGCGTGCAAACTTGACAAACGTAAAAAGCCGAATTTATAATATTGCGCATGCGATAACCTATTCCCCCATAGAAGTCAATGGAGCAAAAAAAGTGGGAAAACACCCTACTCACGCTCAAACACAATCTCATATTCTTAAGTGCGCTAACCCGACATGAAAATATGAATATTTCACATTCCAATGTTCTTCACATAGAAGAATATCTTCTATTTATTCATAAATACGTATTTCTATATATAAATGATGGTATTTTGGTATTGTTTATTATTATTATCATTATTCTTTATTTATAAAGCGCTAACAGATTCCGCAGCGCTGTCCATGGGTACAAAGATATAAGTACAACAGTGAAACAATACAAAAAAAAGGACAACATTTTACAGACAAATAGAGGGGAAATTGAGGGTCCTATTCCCATGGGAACTTACAATCTAGATGGGTAGGAGGATGGGAAACAGGAGGTGAGGACAGCAAAGGTGAGAATAATGTTAGTGAGGAGTTAGATGAGGGCAACTGTTAATTAAGTGAAATTCATTTGTTAATGAGTCGGGTGATACGTTTCCCTGAACAAAAAGGTCTTTAGGGAGCGTTTAAAGGAGGACAGGTTAGGGGAAAGTCTGACAGCTCGAGGAAGTGCATTCCAGAGGGTTGGTACCACACGAGAGAACTCCTGTAGTCTAGCATGGTACAATATATATCTACAGTATACTGTCATGATTTTAATGATTATATAGGTATAGACACACACACACACACACACACACATATATATATATATATATATATATATATATATATATATATATATATATATATATATATAAATATCTATTTAGAAATACTTAGAATATATTCTGTCAAGGATATTCGAATGTCGTAGATTGCAAAATAATCAGTTTCTTTGGTTTCACTATTTATAGGTATTGCCATTTCACATTCAGTTGGAAAGGGGTGTTTTCCCATCTCACTTCCAATATTTAGGGCTAGATTACAAGTGGAGCACTAAATTGTTGCGCTTCCGCAAACGGTCAAATTTACCAATTTGCGCGAGTGCAATAATTAACCAGCCATTACAAGTGGCTGGTTATTGTTTCCGCGACCTTGCAGTAGCAATTAGTGCTATGAAAATTAACCAGAGATTAGATTTATGGTTAATTTTCTAAAAGTGCCTTATCTGACAATCCATGCTGTGACTTTGCGGCAAAATTGGGCATGACCGACGGGGACGTGGGAGGTTCCGTGGGCATGGCCGACGGGACCGGGCATGGTCGGGGGCATGACCAGGGCATGGCCGGACATGGTCGGCGCAACAGAGAGGGGAGAGAAATAGAAAGAGAGGGGGAGAGACAAAAAGAGATAGGAAAGAGCTAAAGAGAGGGGGAAGAGAGGGGAAAGTGTAGAAGAGAGGGGGAGAGAGAGCAAAAGAGAGGGGAGAGAGAGCAAAAGAGAGGGGGGAGAGAGAGCAAAAGAGAGGGACGGAGAGAGAGAGCAAAAAAAAGGAGAGAGAGACAGAGCAAAAGAGAGGGGGGGAGAGAGAGCACAAAAGAGAGGGGGGAGAGAGAGCGCAAAAGAGAGGGGAAAGGAGAGAACGTAAAAGAGAGGGTGAGACAGAGAGCGCAAAAGAGAGGGAGAGAGCGCAAAAGAGAGGGGGAGAGAGAGAGAGCGCAAAAGAGAGGGGAAGAGAGAGCACGCAAAAGAGGGGGAGAGAGAGCGCGCAAAAGAGGGGGGAGAGAGAGAACGCAAAATAGAGGGGGGAGAGAGAGCGTAAAAGAGAGGGGGAGAGAGAGCGCAAAAGAGAGGGAGAGAGAGAGCAAAAGAGGGGGGAGAGAAAGCAAAAGAGGGGGGGAGAGGGAGCAAACAAGAGGGGGGAGAGAGAGCAAATGAGAGGGATGGAGAGAAAGAGCAAAAGAGAGAGATGGAGAGAGAGAGCACAAAAAAGAGAGAGACAGAGCAAAAGAGAAGAGGGAGAGAGAGAGCGCAAAAGAGAGGGGGGGAAGAGAGAGCGCAAAAGAGAGGGGGGAAAGAGAGAGCGCAAAAGAGAGGGGGAGAGAGAGAGCACAAAAGAGAGGGGAGAGAGAGAGCACAAAAGAAAGGGGGGAGAGAGCTCAAAAGAGAGGGGGAGAGAGAGAGCGCAAAAGAGAGGGGGAGAGAGAGAGCGCAAAAGAGAGGGGGAGAGAGCAGAAAAGAGAGGGGGAGAGAGCGCAAAAGAGAGGGGGAGAGAGAGAGCGCAAAAGAGAGGGGGAGAGAGCAGAAAAGAGGCAGAGAGAGAGCACAAAAGAGAGGGGGGAGAGAGAGCGCAAAAGAGAGGGGGAGAGACAGCAAAAGAGAGGGGAAAGAAAGCAAAAGTGAGGGGGGAGAAGGAGCAAAAGAGAGGGGGGAGAGAGAGCAAAAGAGAGTGATGGATAGAAGGAGCAAAAGAGAGGGATGGAGAGAGAGAGCAAAAAAAAGGAGAGAGAGACAGCAAGAGAGGGGGTGGGAGAGAGAGAGCACAAAAGAGAGGGGGGAGAGAGAGCTCAAAAGAGAGGGGGGGAAAGAGAGCGCAAAAGAGAGGGGGAGAGAGAGAGCACAAAAAAGGGGAGAGAGAGAGAGCGCAAAAGAGGGGGAGAGAGAGCGCAAAAGAGATAGGGAAAGATAGAGCGCAAAAGAGAGGGGGAGAGAGAGAGTGAAAAAGAGAGGGGAGAGAGAGGGGGGGAGAGAGAGAGCACAATAGAGAGGAGGAGAGAGAGCATGCAAAAGAGGGGGGGAGAGAGAGAGCGCAAAAGAGAGAGAGAGAATGCAAAAGAGAGGGGGAAGAGAGACAGCGTAATAGAGAGAGGAGAGAGAGAGCGCAAAAGAGAGGGGGAGAGAGAGCAAAATAGGGGGGAGAGAAAGCAAAAGAGAGGGGGGAGAGGGAGCAAAAGAGAGGGGGGAGAGGGAGCAAAAGAGAGGGGGGGAAAGAGAGCAAAAGAGAGGTGGAGCGAGAGAGAGCGCAAAAGAGAGGGGGAGAGAGCGTAAAAGAGAGGGGGAGAGAGCGAGAGCAAAAGAGAGGGGGGAAAGTGAGAGCAAAAGAGAGGGGGAGAGAGAGAGCAAAAGAGAGGTGGAGCGAGAGAGCAAAAGAGATGTGGAGCGAGCGCAAAAGAGAGGGGGAGAGAGCGCAAAAGAGAGGGGGAGAGAGCACAAAAGAGAGGGGGACACAGCACAAAAGAGAGTGGGAGAGAGAGAGCAAGGGGTGGGACCGCTGTACTGCAAAAAATGGCCCGTGTGAACGGGCTTTAAGACTAGTATATATATATATATATATCTTTGATAAGTTAATAAAATAACAAGGCTATATTTTGGTTTAAATGGAGTGATAGCAAAAATGCTAAAAATTCTCTGGTATTTTTGGCAAGTTTTTCTCTGAAATTCCTGGTAGCGAAGGGATTAAACTCAAAATGTAATCCTCTATAACATGGTTAAATATGCATAATGTAACCCCTTAACCCACATTGACATAGATCTATGTAATTCAGTATGAAGCCCAACATACCGCATAACGTAAGTCTATGTCACAGCTTCAGGACGCTCCAGAAGTCTCAGCTGTTTTTCCTGAGCTGCAGGCATCTATCTTCATATGGTAACGTAGCATGATTGGTGCTCGGTTACCATATGAAGGCAGATGCCAAATTGATACAGACACTGACACTGTGTGTGTCACAGTCTGTAACGATCAACTGCTTGTGCCAATTGGAGGTGTTGTAGGCGGGGTGGGTGGGTGGCACAGAGGTGGAAGAAAGAGAGAGGGGGGGAGTGGTAGGGTCCCTACAATGCAAAAAACATTTTTGAAGGGAGAGGAAGGGATGGGAAGCAGCACAATGAAAAAAGGGAATTGTAATAAAAATGTAGCTGCCAGTACCTAAGATGGCCACCACTAGTGGGAGGATTATAGAGCTGTTTAGGGGGGATCAGGGAGTTGGGAGGGTTGAGAAGGTTGCACTGCATAAAATAATAATAATAAAAAAAAATACAAAATAAAAAAAGCCTGAAACTGCATACTGTTAGACTGCCTGCCAGTATCTAAGATGATGGTGATTAGTGGAGGGTGAGGGAGGGAGAGCTATTTTGGAGGGATCAGGTATGGATTGAGGGGTGGGAGGTGTCAGATGGGAGGGCAATCTCTACTCTGCATCAAAAATTAACCTTACAAGCTAACTGATTAACCCCTGCACTGCCAGGAATTTCAAGTAAGATGCCCAGATGCAGATAGCAGCATTTTAATTTCCAAAAAGCAATGGTAAATCAAACATTGAAAAGTTTTATTTCTGTTTAAAAAATGCTAAAAACTCACAAGTACTTTAGGCAATTTTTTCTCTAAAATTCCTGGTGGCGAATGGGTTTTAAAAAAATGTTGCATTTTAATTATTTATTTTGCCTGCTTTCCTGTAATTTTTATCTAAACACTATAGTGTTTCTGCTCTATCCAAAGAGGCTGGAGTCCATTCCATAGAATTCCAAACCCTGACATTCCTACAAGCTGTATACTGATTAGTTGATATGTACAGTTGCATGTTTATATCTGTCCTAATTGGCCACAACAAAGGTCTACAGATCAATACATAATTTACTAACAAAATTACAGTTTTAAAAATATTTATTATGCATGCAGAAATTTGGCAGTGCTGTGAATAATTTTAAAGTTAGCATTCATGCGATATATATCAATAGCATGCCCGCGTCAACTTGCAAGCGTATTACAAGTTGAAAGTAAATGCACACCGCCAGGCGCAATCTAAATGTATGCTCGTCGGGTTAGCGTGACTGAAGAACTAGCATAAGGGGTTAGAGATAAAACTAATTGTGCTCCAAATACAACATAAATACAATAAACACTCATATACACTAATCTAACATTTCTAATATAAAATATTCATATACATATTAATTCAAACATTTGATAAGGGTTAAAAGCTATACGGTATATGACAAGGTATTTGAATAAAAAGGGCTATACTGTGTATATATATATATACACTGCTCAAAAAAATAAAGGGAACACTTAAACAACACAATGTAACTCCAAGTCAATCACACTTCTGTGAAATCAAACTGTCCACTTAGGAAGCAACACTGAGTGACAATCAATGTCACATGCTGTTGTGCAAATGGGATAGACAACAGGTGGAAATTATAGGCAATTAGCAAGACACCCCCAATAAAGGAGTAGTTCTGCAGGTGGTGACCACAGACCACTTCTCAGTTCCTATGCTTTCTGGCTGATGTTTTGGTCACTTATGAATGCTGGCTGTGCTTTCACTCTAGTGGTAGCATGAGACGGAGTCTACAACCCACACAAGTGGCTCAGGTAGTGCAGCTCATCCAGGATGGCACATCAATGCGAGCTGTGGCAAGAAGGATTGCTGTGTCTGTCAGCGTAGTGTCCAGAGCATGGAGGCGCTACCAGGAGACAGGCCAGTACATCAGGAGACGTGGAGGAGGCCATAGGAGGGCAACAACCCAGCAGCAGGACCGCTACCTCCGCCTTTGTGCAAGGAGGAACAGAAGGAGCACTGCCAGAGGCCTGCAAAATGACCTCAAGCAGGCCACAAATGTGCATGTGTCTGCTCAAACAGTCAGAAACAGACTCCATGAGGGGGGTATGAGGGCCCGACATCCACAGGTGGGGGTTGTGCTTACAGCCCAACACCGTGCAAGACGTTTGGCATTTGCCAGAGAACACCAAGATTGGCAAATTCGCCACTGGCACCCTGTGCT